>NW_007377647.1:59410-166468 GCF_000475195.1 Diaphorina citri
GTTTCTTTCTCTTGTATCCTAGGCCATAAAATTCCGTGACACGTCTTTACAAGTACGACGAAAAGAAACGTATTCACAGTACACACCTTTTACATGCACGTAAATTTCACAGGCATTTTATTTATGCTGACACTTTGTGGTGGTGAAATTTTCGGAAAGCGAGGTTCTTCCGGGAATGGGATGGGTATGAAACCACGATGTTTCTCAAATAGGTTTCGTATTTTAGAACGAAGGGAGAGAAAGTGAGTCAGAGAGGGAAAGGAAGTAAGTGAGAAGGAGAGAGAGAGAAAACAGGCTTTGTTAGAAGGAACAAAGGAAGCAGTAGGCACGTAGGAAGCTCATTTTGAGGGCTTCTACTTTCTCTTGTTGGCTGAACTTCTTTCTCTTTAGCTTCCAGAGCCTTGTACCATACCTGGGATAATCTGGGATATCCGCCCATCTGAATCTTAGTTACATATATAATATACCTCTGAAATCCTAATACCGAAAGGCCAATACCGGAACGCTTACACCTACACCAAAGGAACTTCATCAAAGCAACAAGAACACAAGAACTCTATCATCATCTAGGTTAGAACCATATTAGTAGCGATGGAGGTACCCCTTACACCTACGTCACTGGAAACCTACTCTGTACGCCACTGAACACAGGCGAATACAATAGACGCTCTGTAGCTGCAGGCTAGGCTGGAGTATTATTGTTCTCTTAGCTGTATGTCAGATCATGATAGCACAACTTATAGGTCAAAAGTTGAAGTGCTACCAGTTTGAACTCTCCAAGATAATAAAGTAAACAAACTGTGACTGCTGATCTCTTGATTCTAAAGATTCAATAGGGAGATTTTCAATTTCAAACTCTAATAAAATTAGACTACTAGCTTTAATACCTAGGTAGCAGCTAGGTACCTATATTTGTCGCATTATTTCTAAATTTCTATGCGTGTGATTAGAACGGTTTTGATCTGGAGCTTTATGGTTATAGCACAAAATGACGTAGAACATAAAATCAGGGTAAGACATAAAATCAGAAAACAACATTTTTGTACATAATAAGTACCTAGGTAATAAATATTCGTGTTTAACACAATAAAATTGCTTTTCTCCCTCTTTTCTACATATTTAAGAATACAAGTTCTCATGATAAGTAATGTAGGTACTCATTTATGTTTAACATGACACGTGGGGATTTTATAATTACCTATTTGCATTGCAGGAGGAAAGATGAGGGATTTTATTTGCATTTCTGCAGACATAGTAGGTAGAACTTGGTAGAAGGAAAGAAAAAAGATGATTATCTTCCAATGAATTTATGAGAACCCAGGAAGTTTTTATCCACTAGATTAATCGCACTTCGGACAGTTTAAACCAACACAATTCATCCTGAAAACTTGTAGAAGACACATATTTTACGAAAATTTTATTCCTGTTCATTTATCAATTTCTACTCAGCCCCAGTACCTACCTACCTAGCTGAAAAGTAGAACACGTTGGACTCGTAATATGGAGGACAGGGGTTCGAGAAATAGTTGGTAAAAAAAACGAGCTTTCTTAATGAATACAGGCACATGGGTAAAAAGAGGTATTAGATACTCGTATGAAAAAAACCCGATTTACTCTTACATATTTTAAAATATCTATTTAGGTAATTAATCTAAGCTAAGTAAATAAACACAATCAAGTTTGGTAGGTAAGTAAGTAGGTGTACGTATCAATCACTTACTCAGAGTTAATTTAAGAAAATAGGTAGGTAGGTAGGTGGGTGAGGAGGTAGGTAAATTGATTGCCTTTCTAATGTTTTAAATTGTAGTTAAGTAAAATTTAATTAATTGAATGTAGGTAGGTACTTGTTTGGGTGTTCTGATATAGGTATTCTTGTTTAATTTGTAATCTTATATTTTCAGGAACCTATTTTTAAATCCACCCAAATATGTTTAAGGTAGGTGGGTTAATCTACCGGTTTAAATACCCACCTCTCGATTAACTGGTTGAGATACGGGTTACGTACCTAAGTAGGTATCTACATTAACTATTATAACGTATAATAGATCAGTTGCGCTTACTTGGGTGATGTTTCAAAGTCATAGAGCAGGAAAAATGAGGACCAACGGAATTTTTCTTTTCTTACGACTTTTCAAATCGTGACGTCACAACTCTTCGAACTTTTTCATTAGAACGGCAATTAAAAATTAAATTTTCGACCTTTTAAAGTTACTTTTTCCGAGTTTTGACCTCAGATTTGGATTTTTCACAACTTTTTACGTAGGAATCGACCTTTTATTAATGATATTTTCCCAAATGCAACTCCTCCATTATCTACATATAGGTACCCTACCTACCCTATTTAATGTTTGTTATGAAATTTGTTTATGTTGTGTCAACAAACAGTAAACAATAGCAGGATGTTGAATGAAGTGGATTCTATAGGGGATATTGTTTAGGCTGCGACCTGGTAATCGGACTGTGTGTTTTTCAATAGAGGGGTTTAGGTTTAGGTACAAGATGTATCCTTGGACAGTGTGTTATTATTTTGCCTCCTGGTGTCTTCTAAGACCTAGATAGATATGAAGACAAGGTATAGGTCCCTAAGTATTGGACTTTGGATAGACTTTAGTAAGTAGGTAGGCAATATATGTATACTCATTCATTAGGATACTATAGTTTGCGACGAAAACAGGTTGATCACCGTCACCATCAATCATCCTTTCAATTTAAAGGCTTCGAAAGAAGAACCCCCATCTGGCTCAAACTTACCCTACATCACGTGGAAATCTCTGAATGAACCGGCGTTTCCAGGTGCGAATACAACCTGAGAAAATGGGGCTATTCTCATGATCATCTCCTGATCTGCAATCTACTAGAGCAAACATGCATTCCGGATGTCCTTGCACTTGCAAACGAGAAAGCAATTCATGTAGCAAATCACTGGAAATTCCAAATTTAAAGTTGGTCGCATTTGTGGAAACGGAAAGTAAGTAAGTATAGGCTTCGAAATTTCAGTGATGTCTTCCGCAAATTGTCAATGTGTTATGGAATTCACACCCGAAACAGTAAGGTACGTGCCAACTATAAAAAGTGATAAAAAGTGTAAGTTAAGTGTGAGTGTTGGCAAACCAAAAACGTAATTTAATTCAGTGACGTTCCCAAACGGTCACCCATCCAAATACATGCCATGCTTGACGAAGCTTAACTCCAAGCGACAGTATTGATCTATGGAGAACTAATTCCTGATTCGTTCATCTGTTTAGTCATCTTCTTCAGAAAGCTGACGTTATCAGATTGCAAGATGGTTACAGATTGTATTTTACATAATTGTATTTGTAGGTAGTTGTGACTAGTGACAGACACCGTTTTATTATCCTCAACGTAAAACTTGACATAAAACGACATCGCTCCACTATTTACCTAGGTATCTATGTATTTATCTATTTACACAATTTATGTACCTATCAATGTTATCATTTGCAATCTGATGAGCTTGTAAATTATAAGACGAGAACAAAGACGCGAGCCAGGAAGGAAGAAGAAGAAAATGAAGAGCAAGAAGAAGAAAAAGAAGAAGAAGAAGAAGAAGAAGAAGAAGAAGAAGAAGAAGAAGGAAATATAAGAAAGATAAATTATCACAAAGTGGGCAGATCGATTGCAGAAGAAGATAGTGGTAATATTAATAATCCGGACAGGTATTATAAACAATATTTCTTATTATGAATACTATTCATATAATGTAGATATTTTATTTATACATAGTGGAGTAGGTATATAAATTGCATATTGAATAAGTATATGTATGAGACTATGTACATAGGTATTTCAAGTAATATAATTCAATGTGATAAGCACAGAAATACGAGGCTCTATACGACTCTTTATTACTACTAATAATAAACAATAAAAGTAATAATAATGTTCAGTATAATTACAATAATCAGAGGCGATGCAACGGTTGGGAAAATAGGGTCATGTGTTAGGCATTTCCCAAATTGTAGACTGCCCCACATGGCAGGGGACTCTGAAATAACAGAGAACTCTAGAGCTCACAAAACCAGGGCCCTTCAGTAGCTTCCATTAAACAATGGTCCATCGACATCGCTTAAAACACGTTTACAGTAGTCTACCTACATCTTCACTATAAACATTTTCTTTCCTTCCACCGAAATCCTTTGATGCTATCTTATCTGGGTTTCAGGTAAAGTTGATCGATTTTGGTCGTCTAATGGTTTTTGGGGCATTTTTTTCACATTTTCTCACACAAATGAGCTCTGATCTCGAAATTTGTCGCGACGACCTATGAATTAGGGGTCAAGAAACTGCAGAAACACTACTTGATCTTGAACCCCCGGGGGTTTTTTCAAAACCACGTTTAAAATCTTATTCGTCAAATAGGTAAATCTTATCTTATTCGTCAAATTCGTCGGGTAAGTAATTTCTAACTCTTCAGTCTGTGACCAGAGTTTTTCAAGTCCTGTATACATATTTATTTGATTTGTTAGCTCAGGTTACTAAAGTAAATTTACACAGAGGTCGCCGTGTAAATTTATATTAATTGTGTAAGCTTATATTGATTAATCATGTAAAATTATAACAATAGGGTCATTATAATGACTAATGACTCACATGATTTTGTTAGCAGACGAAAATTAGAAATAGGCCATTTTGACTCGAAGCTAAATTAGCACCTTCTCGAATTGACAAAGGAAAAAGAGTTTCACTTTCAATATAAGAAATTGAGTTCAGGTTTGTTCTATTTCTATTTCAAACACGGATTTCAAATCTGAAATAAATAAAAATGAAATCTAAATTATGTCTACCTGCCTGCCTTCTCAGCCCTGAATTTGCTGGCTGAGTTCAGGTTTGTTCTATTTCAAACACGGATTTCAAATCTGAAATAAATAAAAATGAAATCTAAATTATGTCTACCTGCCTGCCTTCTCAGCCCTGAAATTTTATTCAAAAGGCTCAAAAAGGCCTCAGCGGGAATCGCTTATTCTCAACTCAATCAAAAGAAGAAATTTGTTTATGCTCAAAATTCACGTCCAATTTTTTTTCCAACAGGGATCTTTTTCGATACGTGTTCAAATTGGAAGGTTTCTTTTCAAATACAATTAGATCAGATCTGATAGAAAAATAAACTACGTGTTCAAATTTGAAGGTTTCTTTTCAAATACAATTAGATCAGATCTGATAGGAAAATAAAAACCTGCAGGACACAACAAGAACCCAAAACCCCAACACAACAATTACTCATCCTGAAAAACCCCAAGAACATGATCTTAGGGTCCTCTGTATTCTAGTCCTTATTCTTCCTTGACTTTATTCAGGGTGTGTTCTCAACTCAATCAAAAGAAGAAATCTGTTTATGCTCAAAATTCACGTCCAATTTTTATTTTCCAACAGGGATCTTTTTCGATACGTGTTCAAATTGGAAGGTTTCTTTTCAAATACAATTAGATCAGATCTGATAGGAAAATAAAAACCTGCAGGACACAACAAGAACCCAAAACCCCAACACAACAATTACTCATCCTGAAAAACCCCAAGAACATGATCTTAGGGTCCTCTGCATTCTAGTCCTTATTCTTCCTTGACTTTATTCAGGGTGTCTCAGGACCTTGTCTTGTTCTAGTCACTAGAATCTAGTGCATTTGTAGATCTGCCTGATAAGAACGGATAAAGCCAAAACTGTAATGAACTTTCGAATACATTTCGGCGAATGTTTTTTTTTTTGTGGACTGAAAATGTTCATAAATAAGGAATTAATGTCACATCCACCAAAATTTAAAATGCCTCCACTCACCTTTCTCTCACATACTAGTGTAATTAGCACATCCCCGAATATGTGAAGTGTATTGATTTGTTTCAATATCTCTCTAACGGTTTGTCAGGTTTTGAAGATAGTAGGTAAAAATTTTCAACACACCAACGAAATTTTCTCGTCAGATCTTGGACTTGATTGAGGTTCATGGAGTCCTTATTTCTGAGTGAGTTCTAAAAAATAAAAACCTGCAGGACACAACAAGAACCCAAAACCCCAACACAAAAATTACTCATCCTGAAAAACCCCAAGAACATGATCTTAGGGTCCTCTGTATTCTAGTCCTTATTCTTCCTTGACTTTATTCAGGGTGTCTCAGGACCTTGTCCTGGGACTCATGTTCTACTGCATTTGGAGATCTGTCTGATAAGAACGGATAAACCCAAAAATGTAATGACCTTTCGAATACATTTCGGCGAATGTTTTTTTTTTTTTTGGACTGAAAATGTCCATAAATATGGAATTAATGTCACATCCACCAAAATTTAAAATGCCTCCACTCACCCTTCTCTCACATACTAGTGTAATTAGCACATCCCCGAATATGTGAAGTGTATATTGATTTGTTGCAATATCTAACGGTTTGTCAGGTTTTGAAGATAGTAGGCAAAAATTTTCAACACACCAACGAAATTTTCTCGTCAGATCTTGGACTTGATTGAGGTTCATGGAGTCCTTATTTCTGAGTGAGTTCTAGAGTATAATCAACCAAAAAGTACTTCTAGATATTATTAGGCATCCTGTATCTTAAATCTTAATGCATCAACAATAAATAACATCATCATAACAACAATAATCCAGTCCAGATCTTTCCAGATTTGAAGACCTCGAAATCGATCCCAAGATTTCCAAACACACCTGATTCTAAATCCTAAGGGTCTCTAAAGATCTTTTCAATTCTAATAATGCACTTGTTCATGGGTTAACAGTTAACCCGATCAAACCCCAGGGGTAAGGTAGCGATGGCATCTCTTATTTCAGAGCTGCTTTGCCTCCGATTTTGTCTGGTTAATTTTTTGTTTCTTTCACATTCTGTGATCATTCGCAGTCGATAGAGCTCTATGTTAGCGTTCCGTAGGGATGCTAGATGGGACCTTTCCCCTTTTCCGCAAGATGCGTACAATATTTTCACCGTGGCAAGAGGAACAACTTTCCTGTCAAACTATTTTTGTTCGGAGGTTCGGACTTGAACGGATCAAAAACCTGACGAAGCAAAAGAGATGAAGAATCAGAAGATGAAAAAGAAGAAGAAGATGAGAAGAAGAGCAGTAGAAACCAGGTTTGAACCTGTCTAGTGAAGTTTTCTTCTAACAAAGAAGATCTTTCAAAGAAGAAGAACAAGAAAAAGGTTACTTCAGTTTAATGCTCAAGCCTTTAATGCTATTGATTTATGGTAAACAATTTTATACTTGTTAAAGGTTTCTTTTTGTTTAGCAATCTATTAGGGGCCCTGTTTCTTTCTCTTGTATCCTAGGCCATAAAATTCCGTGACACGTCTTTACAAGTACGACGAAAAGAAACGTATTCACAGTACACACCTTTTACATGCACGTAAATTTCACAGGCATTTTATTTATGCTGACACTTTGTGGTGGTGAAATTTTCGGAAAGCGAGGTTCTTCCGGGAATGGGATGGGTATTTTAAATTTAAAGGCTTCGAAAGAAGAACCCCCACCTGGCTCAAACTTACCCTACATCACGTGGAAATCTCTGAATGAACCGGCGTTTCCGGGTGCGAATACAACCTGAGAAAATGGGGCTATTCTCATGATCATCTCCTGATCTGCAATCTACTAGAGCAAACATGCACTCCGGATGTCCATGCACTTGCAAACGAGAAAGCAATTTTATTCATGTGGCAAATCACTGGAAATTCCAAATCTAAAATTGGTGACATTTGTGGAAACGGAAAGTAAGTAAGTATGGGCTTCGAAATTTCAGTGATGTCTTCCGCAAATTGTCAATGTGTTATGGAATTCACACCCGAAACGTCCAATAGCTGGGTATCGGGGTGCAAGCAGCCTCAGAGGATTAGCAGACTTCATAAATATAGGTAGGATCTCAGATATTACTGAAACACCTAGGTATGTACGAGAAATTTCTTGTTTTCGTATTGGGAAGGTTGAGATACACCTTAGAGTTATGACGTACCTACTCTTAACAGTTCTATTGCCCACCACATGCTGGGTTTCGGGGTGCAAGTAGCTTCAGAGAGAGGATGAGCAGACTTCATAAATATAGGATCTCAGATATTACTGAAACACCTGTGTATGAGAAATTTCTTGTTTTCGTATTGGGAAGGTTGAGATACACCTTAGAGTTATGACGTACCTACTCTTAACAGTTCTATTGCCCACCACATAGGTAGAAACAAAGGATACCAGTTTTCTTCTTCTACGGTCTTCCCAGAATGTGGGCGTACAAAAACCTGCCAGGCTGTCACAGGATTCAAACTCCAGTCCGTCAAGTTTCAACCCGGAGTGAACAACCTCTTCAAAAAGACTCCTAATATATCTTTCCCTATTTGAAATAACTCCCTTCCCGTAAATATGAATCCTTAAGAAAAACGGTTAGATTTTAGCAAAAATCGACTAAATTTTTTTTTAGGAAGGAACTTTGATTTTTCTAATTTTTGTTTTTATTACTACAATTTTGGAATACACTGGTTCGATAGCATTCTTTAAGCCCTTTCTTTTGATGAAATTGGATCTTGAAAAAGCTCGTCCAGTTCAGACTTATGTAGGGTAGACCCACAGGTGGGCCAATAAATGGTACGTTTTTTAGGTGGGCGAATAAATGGTACACTTACCCTATTTAAGAATATAAGTTCTCATTATAAGTAATGTAGGTACTCTTTATGTTTAACATGACACGTGGGGATTTTATAGTTACCCATTTGCATTGCAGGAGGAAAGACGAGGGATTTTATTTGCATTTCTACAGACATAGTAGGTAGAAGGAAAGAAAAAAGATGATTATCTTCCAACGAATTTATGAGAACCCAGGAAGTTTTTATCCACTAGATTAATCGTACTTCGGACAGTTAAAACCAACACCACACGGACCAATGGCTGAAACTTTGGATTTAGGCTCTAGGGACCTCAAAACGTGTTTTGGCACTAAAATCTGACCATCGAAAATTTGACCCGATTACATTACTTTCCTTCCTATAGGATAAGGAAAGTAAATAAAAAGATGATTATCTTCCAACGAATTTATGAGAACCCAGGAAGTTTTTATCCACTAGATTAATCGTACTTCGGACAGTTAAAACCAACACAATTCATCCTGAAAACTTGAAGAAAACACACATATTTTACGAAAATTTTATTCCTGTTCATTTATTAATTTCTGCTCAGTTCCAGTACCTAATACCTAGCTGAAAAGTAGAACACGTTGGACTTGTAATATGGAGGACAGGGGTTCGAGAAATAGTAGGTAAAAAAAAACGAGCTTTCTTAATGAATACAGGCACATGGGTAAAAAGAGGTATTAGATACTCGTATGAAATAAAAACCCGATTTACTCTTACATATTTTAAAATATCTATTTAGGTAATTAATCTAAGCTAAGTAAATAAACACAATCAAGTTTGGTAGGTAAGTAAGTAGGTGTACGTATCAATCACTTACTCAGAGTTAATTTAAGAAAATAGGTAGGTAGGTGGGTGAGGAGGTAGGTAAATTGCTTGCCTTTCTAACGTTTTAAATTGTAGTTAAGTAAAATTTAATTAATTGAATGTAGGTAGGTACTTGTCTGGGTGTTCTGATATAGGTATTCTTAATTCGTAATCTTTTATTTTCAGGAACCTATTTTTAAATCCACCCAATTATGTTTAAGGTAGGTGGGTTAATCTACCGGTTTAAAATACCCACCTCTCGATTAACTGGTTGAGATACGGGTTACGTACCTAAGTAGGTATCTACATTAACTATTATAACGTATAATAGATCATTGTTGAAAATTTTTAGTGTCTTTAAATCAGATGTTTCAGTAGATCTGCCATTTTCATCAAATAATTGTCTAATATTTTGATACCTACCTAATGATGTTCATAGTTCCAACAAAGCTTCGGCTATTCGATCATATTGTAATACTTCCAAATTCTTTCTTAAACAAGCTGGGCCCGTCCCTCCGGGAATTTTTTAGTCCGTAATTTATTCGATCGTGGTTAAACAAAATCAGTACCTACATATGTACCAGTATATTGTACCTACCTAATCAGTACATGTGTACCTACCTACAGACGACACCGAAGCGAATACAACAATAGCCCGTCCACTATACCTTTTGTATTCAGATTGTACAAGTTGCGGAAAAAAAATCAAAAATTCGAATTTCCCGCCAACTTTACACGCAAAAAGGCCTTCTCTCTCTTGCAGGGTTCTTGTTTTACGTGCATTTGACACATCCACTAATTTTACATTGGGAATTTTTCTGTTCGTTACTAAACTTGATAAGTATTTCTTATTCTCGATTCTGGGCAACTTTTCTACTAGGAAAACTAGATCCTTGAAAGGTCTGAGCTTTAGGTTCATGCCTAAGTGTTTGTTAACTTTGATCCTTCTCTCTCTTGCAGGGTTGTTGTTTTACGTGCATTTGACACATCCACTAATTCTACATTGGGAATTTTTCTGTTCGTTACTTGATAAGTATTCCTTATTCTCGATTCTGGGCAACTTTTCTACTAGGAAAACTAGATCCTTGAAAGGTCTGAGCTTTAGGTTCATGCCCAAGTGTTTGTTAACTTTGAGCATGGTCGGACATAGCCTCTGGAACATTCTCAGTGGTTAATTAATTCTCTAACTTCAACCTGTAGTCCCGGGGGTAAATAAACAAATTGCGTTTATTTTTTATAAAATCATTGCTATTTTTTAATTTATTTATTTGTTTATCAATTTCCTCTCAACACGCGGGATTCCGCAACTAGCACGTGGTTTTGTCATGGTCTGCCATCCTGTAGTGCCGGGGGTAAATAAACAAATTGCGTTTATTTTTTATAAAATCATTGCTAGGTATTTTTTAATTTATTTATTTGTTTATCAATTTCCTCTCAACACGCGGGATTCCGCAACTAGCACGTGGTTTTGTCATGGTCTGCCATTAGTTCACTATACCGTCTTCATTAGTCAAAGAGAGAGACGGGCTGACATGACGGGGGAAAAAATCGCACACACATTTCGTAGACAAATCTAATGCTGAATGTGTCTCCCCCTTTCCTCTCCTTCTCCTTCTCCTCCCTACCTTCCCCTTTCTCCCCTCTCACCCTTTTCTCACGTCACTTTGGCGATTGCCAAAAAACGTTACTGAACGTTTGCAAAATAATAACAATTTCGCACACACATTTCGCAGACAAATCTAATGCTGAATGTGTCTCCCCCTTTCCTCTCCTCCTCCTCCTCCTCCTTCTCCTCCCTACATTCCCCTTTCTCCCCTCTCACCCTTTTCTCACGTCACTTTGGCGATTGCCAAAAAACGTTACTGAACGTTTGCAAAATAATAACAATTTCGTTACAAGTTGGGTCGGTTGACCCCGTGATTTTGAATAAATTCCTAGTAAACATTGTTATAAATTACATTTTAGTTTCCCTGTGCTCTACATTATTTTACGGCTATGTACAACTGTACACGCCTGATGGGGACATTTCGCAGACAAATCTAATGCTGAATGTGTCTCCCCCTTTCCTCTCCTCCTCCTCCTTCTCCTCCCTACATTCCCCTTTCTCCCCTCTCACCCAAATCACGTCACTTTGGCGATTGCCAAAAAACGTTACTGAACGTTTGCAAAATAATAACAATTTCGTTACAAGTTGGGTCGGGAGTTGACCCCGTGATTTTGAATAAATTCTTAGTAAACATTGTTATAAATTACATTTTAGTTTCCCTGTGATCTACATTATTTTACGGCTATGTACAACTGTACACGCCTGATGGGGACATAGACAATTTGGTTGTCTGCCTCTCTCGGACTTCCTTTGATCTTATGAAGTAGTGAGTAGAATTTGTAGAAAAGAGAGAGAGAGAGAGAGAGAGAGAGAGAGAGAGAGAGAGAGAGAGAGAGAGAGAGAGAGAGAGAGAGAGAGTAGCCACTTATATATTACATAGTTCTGAAGAGTACCTAATGTTTTATTAAAACATCAATATTACCAAAATGGAGTGACAACAAATTTTGCCGGCAAGTAAAAGTGTCTTACTTCCCACTGATGATCATTTTCAAAATTCAACTAACACTCGCCCAACTACTCATAACCAACTCAGCTCAGTGAGTTGTAGCGCAAGTCTTCAAGTCAAGTCTACCTACGAGCAGAATTTTATAACTTATCGCCAACCATTCATCCAACACGTCAGTTCTGTCATCTTAAGCGAACGATTTGGGACAAGACTAATTAGACACATAATCCTCATTACTAGCAGACACTCCCCGTGTGTAAATACTCAGGAAATATTGCAACATCAAATGAGTTAGATGACACCCAAACCAAAATGCTTCAAAGAAAACACGACCGTCATCTTTCATGCACGAACAGAATTGTGACAACTCCGAGAGAAGAACCTCCACCCTAAACATCTCGTTACTTGAAACACGAAACATGCACATGTAAAGTCTCTTTGGAATGAAGGTCAATTAATAACGGAGAAAACACTCCTCTCACTTGTGACATAAGATGGAAACATGGCCAGAGACCCTAGGGTAAAGAACGGTAGAAACATGGTACAACATGGGTCCAACAATATCAAGCAATCAACAGGCGACAACAAGACGGAAAGGAAAGAATAAGCTTGAATTGGAAATAAATTGTCAAAAATTTCATGAAGGAACCGAGAACGGTAGAAACATGGTACAACATGGGTCCAACAACATCAAGCAATCAACAGGCGACAACAAGACGGAAAGGAAAGAATAAGCTTGAATTGGAAATAAATTGTCAAAAATTTCATGAAGGAACCATAACGACGAAATTAAGTAAAAAGATGTTTTGTATCAATTTGATGAAGATAATGATGAGAATATTGATGCTTGTGATGTTATACTTGTGTAATGTCTACTAGACGTATTTCTACATTTGTTTTGAAACAAAGAGAGCGTTGATATAGGTACCTAATTGTTTAATATTGATGCTTGTGATGTTATACTTGTGTGATTTCTACTAGACGTACATATTTCTACATTTTTTCTACATTTGTTTTGAAGCAAAGAGAGCGATGATATAATTGTTGAAAATTTTTAGTGTCTTTAAATCAGATGTTTCAGTTTTTCATCAAATAATTGTCTAATATTTTGATACCTACCTAATGATGTTCATAGTTCCAACAGAGCTTCGGCTATTCGATCATATTGTAATACTTCCAAATTCTTTCTGAAACAAGCTGGGCCCGTCCCTCCGGGATTTTTTAAGGCCGTAATTTATTCGATCGTGGTTAAAGAAAATCAGTACATTTATGTACCTACCTAATCAGTACATATGTATCTACCTACAGGACACCGAAGCGAATACAACAATAGCCCGTCCACTATACCTTTTGTTATTACTATCGTAATAATAAAGGAAGGACGGGCTAAAAAACAGATTAGAAATCGCGATTTCTCGTAAGATTTCATGAGGTGAAGCATCTTGTATGGCAATTGGAAATGGCAACCAATCAAATGAACGTCGTTTCCAGGAAGTGTTTTCAATCACTGACGGCTATTGTGAGACAAGAATAATAGCAAGTTTAAGTTTATGCCTAAAAACTAAAAAGACTGAAGGCAATTAAGATGTCGATTTATTTCAGGCTAATAATTTACGTGTATCTTAAGTAGGTAATAACAAACCCAGACCATGTTCCATGTTTATTTCAGGATCTTCCTTTCCTTCTTTTGGATATCGATTTCTTAAAATTTTGGCCATCCACCTATCATCTGGACACCTGCAATGATCTGGATCTTGAACCCAATTCTGGTTATCTTAAAGCGATCTGCGCGAGAAAGGATTTTATTTTAATGGCTTTATCATATTAAATGTTTTAATGAACCATACAGCGTGCTTGGATTTTTATTGCTCTTGTTTATCTAGTCTAGAAGAAACCAACGCAACGTCTCTCCTTGATATTATTACCTATAATTATTATTCCATCATTAAATTTCCAACTGGTAAGGCATTGGCAGGGCTGGTGATGTTGATAAAGTCGATAGAATTTTAGTTTACTCAGCTCAAATTGCCTACCTCAGGGATGGTCCTAATAAATGTTCGCTCATTTTCTAAATCACATTCTGAAGCAAGGAAACTTACTGAAGTACTTGAAGAGATAAGACCCTCTGGCAACATAATGTATTGGTAGGTAATTTCGTGGGCGCATTCAATATTGAACATAAAGAATCTGTTGAAATAACAAACACACAAAATATTAACAACACCCAACATAAAGTATGTGACTGTCGAAATCAACGTGATGAAAATATATTTGGATGATACGAGTAGTAAACCTGGGATCTACCATCAATAACATGCAACACCAAAGATATGTGATGGTTAGCAAATGAAGAAGCAACGATAAGGGCATTCCATTGGGAAAATATCATTTGATTGGCATTTTGATGGTCCGGACATGGAAAGTAAGTAAGTAAGTAAGTAAAATTATTTTTCTTGAAAAAAAAGGTGCCTAGACTGCCGAGCTAGACATCATTCCTAATGAAATTTAGCGAACAATATTGAAGACTGAAGAGGAAGAATAAAGGGGTGGAGAAGGAGGAGGAAGAGATAGGCAGAAGCAGAAGAATAGTTAGGGAGGTGAAGAAGAAGAAGGAGGAAGAAGGGGAGATAGGAAGGTGAAGGAAGAGAAGAAGAAGAAGAAGGAGAAGAAGAAGGAGGAGGAGGAGAAAGAAGAGGAGATAGGAAGGTGAAGGAAGAGAAGAAGGAGAAGGAGAAGAAGGAGGAGGAGAAGGAGGAGGAGAAGAAGGAGGAGGAAGAGGGAGAGGACGAGGACTAGGAGGAAGGGAAAGGGAGGAGGAGATGGAGAATAAGAAGGAAAAGGAGGAGAGAGAGGGAGACAAGAAGCTTGTGATAGAGAAGAATGCTTTTAACTTTGGATCTCTGATTCTGATGGTAAGAGTCTCTTACTAAGAGTCTCTTACTAAGAGTCAAATCTTGTACCCAACTTTTTGAGCCACTTCTGACCGCTTGGCTGAAACTTGGTTCTTGGTAAACTCGTATCTTGCTTAGCAATATCGAAATTTCTACCGAAAAAAATTGGTATGCTTGCTGCTTGCTTACGTGATAAGGGCATGTATTTTTATTTCCTTCGGCCTTTATCTCACATTGGTACATCGCTCGGAAACAAAGGGCTGTTATTGTCCAAGTCATGAAAGACGTTGACAGTTTGTCGATTGTATTTACACCGGGAAGGTTCGATGAATTTTATCGCGAGTCGGGCGACAAAGTGAACTTTTGGTTATAAATTAATTTTTGAAAAATAACTTTTTTCTCATTCAGGGGACCGTAAAACGGATTTTTTCAGTCGTTTACCAATTTTTCAAATTTGGACCGATTTCAACTCTTTCTCATTATCACATTACCTTGTATAGGTTTCCCATACTTATCGGTAGGCTAACATATACCTTGTTTATACTGATACTGCCAGCACAGGACTGAAAAGTTCCCTTCCTCTTGCAGCCTAAACAAGGCCTTATAATTATATTTGATTGGCAATAAATCGCAAATAACATTTTTTTGGTATGCTTGCTGCTTGCTTACGTGATAAGGGCATGTATTTTTATTTCCTTCTGCCTTTATCTCACATTGGTACATCGCTCGGAAACAAAGGGCTGTTATTGTCCAAGTCATGAAAGACGTTGACAGTTTGTCGATTGTATTTTACACGGGAAGGTTCGATGAATTTTATCGCGAGTTGGGCGACAAAGTGAACTTTTGGTTATAAATTAATTTTTAAAAAATAACTTTTTACTCATTCAGGGGACCGTAAAACGGATTTTCTCACTCGTTTCCCAATTTTTCAAATTTGGACCGATTTCAATTCTTTCTCATTATCATTACCTTGTATAGGTTTCCCATACTTATCGGTAGGCTAACATATACCTTGTTTATACTGATACTGCCAGTACAGGACTGAAAAGTTCCCTTCCTCTTGCAGCCTAAACAAGGCCTTATAATTATATTTGATTGGCAATAAATCGCAAATAACATTTTTGTTTTATGGAGTTATGATTTTGTTATTTTGTTTTGTTTATTTGTAAATATTGTTAAATCCTAATACCGAGTTGTATTCTAATAATAATACTTCAATACAGTCGAACCTGGATAAAGAGCAATCCAAGGGACCGGCAATATTTTGCTCTTTATAGAGGTTTGCTCTTTAAATAATCTACTCTTAACATTTTTAAGAAAAACAAAAACGGATACCTATAGAAAGTAAAAAAAACCTTACGTAGAGACTAGGTATTACCACCTTACTCGGCCGGTTGATTGAATATTCTCCTTACACCCCCTAATATTGTATTGTGAATGGTACCCTCTAGTACTGAATTGTGACATATATCATGTGAAGTGAGTGGTTCTCAACATGTGTGATGGGGACATAGTTTTGGAGGACGATGATCCTTTGAAGAACCAGCAACAGGAGGCGAAAGTGGAGGAGCCAACACAGATCTCTATAAAAGTTTATTTGCACTTGGCTTTCGAAAAAAAATCGTGTCGTGAGTAGTGTGAACACTATTTAATTACATTAACCACAAGGACATTTTGTGTCGTTCGGAGAAAAAATCGTGTCGTGTGTAGTGTGAACACTCTCAAATTATATTGCCTACAAGGACATTTTGTGTCTTTCGGAAAAAATCGTGTCGTGTGTAGTGTGAAAACTCTCAAATTATATTGCCTACAAGGACATTTTGTGTCGTTCGGAAAAAAATCGTGTCGTGTGTAGTGTGAACACTACATTGGCTACAGGACATTCGGGGAAAAAAATCGGATGAAATTCACGACAAGTGTGAACAGACTCTTCACCGGTCTGTTATAATGGGAGATTCTTGGAGATCTGCCAAGAAGAAGATGACTCCGTCAGTGCAAGAAAACCACGCCTTCAACGGTGAACCCGAAGACATTGAGGACGCTCGCGCCTGTGGTAGAAACACCGAAAGAAACAGCTCGTTCTCTATGGAAGAAGTGATGAAATGTAAACCGAACTCAAATATGGCACCGAGCCTAGATGACGTACACTACTCCTTACTCGGCCACCTCCCTACCTCCAAACTACAGCTGGTCAATATTTTTTTCGATAACTTCTGGCAGTCCGATGTTGTAGTAAGTAGTCCGTTTTATAATGAAGGAGATGCAAGGGGAAAAAAAGAGGTAAAGAAGTCAGTCAGGTATTAAAATTGGTCCAAAGATTCCGATATACAAACTCAAATTAAAAATATTTGAACTCAAACTAACTTCTTTCATTAATTGGACTTGTACACTGAGAAAAAACCAGGGTGCCGGCAGCCCAATCGGGTGACTGGGTTCCGGCACTCTAATATTGAACTCTATATCGGGAAGCTCGACACTAAAATATAGCATTCCAACAGCCTAAATCAGGGGAAGAAACTCAATAATAGAGTTCTTCCACCCTAAACTAAACTTGTGGCACCCTGTCACCATTTTTTTTCTCAGTGTATAGGTACCTAGCTATGTAGGTTATAAATAGATTTCGTACACAGGAAAACCTATTTGATTAAGCCATAACTATAGGTAAGGTTGAAGAAAACTTGATAAACAATAACGTCATCCTATTGTTTTTTCTACGATTCATCATGGTAATGGACCTTAACTCTTTCAATCAACTTAGCTCTTATTTCTACTTACTCTTCATTCTATGAGCGAAAATCCCCAGTTTCAAGATCATCTTTTGAACCTTCAAAAATTAATAAAGTGGTTTCATTTGCTGAATCCATAGCGTCAACGTATCAATGCACACTGCCGCCCTAAGATGAAAAAATAATGTGATTATAACTACCTACGTACGTACAGTCACGTGCAAAAATTACGGACAGATTGACTCCGAAACTTGTTCAATATAAACATTGCCATTAAAAAGAGAACCAACTAGACAGCCAAAGATCAGTACCTAGACAACACGAGCTTTTAGGTGGTAGCAAGGAATTTTTAATTAAGATAAGCATAAAATAAATGCTGGTCACAAATGTCGTTCCCCACTTAGTATACTATGCTAAATTTTATGGCTTGGCTTGGACTCGAACCTGCAGATCCACAGTCCACCGCGCTAACCACTACACCACTGAGGTTGGTTTTAGCTGGTACAATTACGAGTATTTTTCAAGTGTTCAGAAAAGACTGTCAGCAGTCACTTTTTGAGTGAAATTTTGAGTGTATGGCCGCCATACACGCCCTATATGGAGGCCACGCCACTACCAGTCTGTATTGATTTTTTCCGTCTTCTTCTTTTACTGCACCTTTCCGAAATGTTCTTTGAGGTTGACGTTACCCTCCCTTATCCTACCCCTTCATACATCTAGAAAAGGCTGCCAGAGTATTGAGGAAGTGTCCCAAATTTTTCGTAGTTGAGTGTACCTATTACCAGATAAATCCATAAATTGATTATTATTAATATTATTGTTATTATTATTATTATTGTTATTATTATTATTATTATTATTATTATTATTATTATTATTTATTATTATTATTATTATTATTATTATTATTATTATTATTACCACGCCACTACCAGTCTGTATTGATTTTTTCCGTCTTCTTCTTTTACTGCACCTTTCCGAAATGTTCTTTGAGGTTGACGTTACCCTCCCTTATCCTACCCCTTCATACATCTAGAAAAGGCTGCCAGAATATTAAGGAAGTGTCCCAAATTTTTCGTAGTTGAGTGTACCTATTACCAGATAAATCCATAAATTGATTATTATTATTATTTACATAAATTGTTTATTTCTTATCGTGTCAGGATTGCCTTTAAATAGCTATAGATACGGTCTTATCAGGCTTTGTGCCATCTCCGTTGTTCTTAGGAGGCTGAGTGCCCCTTGAATATCCATCACCATGTGATATGCCAAACAATCACATGTTCTGATACAAACCATGCGAGATGTTGTTTAACCTGCTGATCTGGTGACAACTGGTTGACTGAAGTGGCCTTTTTTTATATTCTTTTGCCATTAATATTCGTAAAAATTATTGGCCTGTCTTTGTATCATCGCTACAAGCCTGATCTCGAGATCAGCTTATCGGAATTAGATGCTCTTTTCCCAAAACCAAAAGATGCTCTCACTCAAAGAGACATGGGGTACCTATGTCCAATTTTAAATTGGCGAAAGATTGCCAGAAATAAAATGGCAAAATGCTGCCAGAATCTACTATTTTTCATATGCCCGATGATATCCCCTGAGAAGTGACGCGTCTATATCTCAAAGTTTTCCCACAGACACACACATTATATCAAATTGTTCGGCAGTTCGGCACCCACAGCTTACCTTGGAATATCCATCACCATGTGATATGCCGAACAATCACATGTTCTGATACAAACCATGCGAGATGTTGTTTAACCTGATGATCTGGTGATAACTGGTTGACTGAACTGGCCTTTTTTTTATATTCTTTTGCCATCAATACTCGTAAAAATTACTGGCCTGTCTTTGTATCATCGCTACAAGCCTGATCTCGAGATTAGCTTATCGGAATTAGATGCTCTTTTCCCAAAAGATGCTCTCACTCAAAGAGACATGGAGTATGTCCAATTTTAAATTGGCGAAAGATTGCCAGAAATAAAATGGCAAAATGCTGCCAGAATCTACTGTTTTCCATATGCCCGATGATATCTCCTGAGAAGTGACGCGTCTATATCTCAAAGTTTTCCCACAGACACACACATTATATCAAATTGTTCGGCAGTTCGGCACCCACAGCTTCTAATATTTCTTTGCTATTGAAAATTGAGCTTTATAATCCGATAATTTCATCATATATTCTTTTGCCATCAATACTCGTAAAAAATACTGACCTGTCTTTGTATCATCGCTACAAGCCTGTAGGTAGGTAAGTAATGCTAAGTTATGTCAATAAATTTACAATAATGATCTCGAGATCAGCTTATCGGAATTAGATGCTCTTTTCCCAAAAGATGCTCTCACTCAAAGAGACATGGAGTATGTCCAATTTTAAATTGGCGAAAGATGACACCAAAGTTTTGTGGTTAGCAAATGAAGAAGCAACGATAATGGCATCCCATTGGGAAAATATCATTTGATTGGCATTTTGATGGTCCGGATATGGAAAGTAAGTAAGTAAGTAAGTAAGTAAGTAAGTAAGTAAAATTATTTTTCTTGAAAAAAAGGTGCCTAGACTGCCTAGCTAGAAATCATTCCTAAAGGAAATTTAGCGAACAATATTGAAGACTGTCTAATCCCCGAACGAGTTATAAGTTATAAGCGACCTGATGTTACCTCCGCAATGTGGAAATATTAAAAAGTCGTAAAAATAATAATAATGCTGTGGCAATCAATTTGCTATAAATTATTATAATGTAGGTAACATGAAAATCATCTTTTATCTTATCGCCTATTTCCAGTGCATCTTGATGTTCATGTTCATCCACATAAATTGTCAAACAAACTCACTGACATCATCTCTTCCGCCCAACCAAGATGGAAACTAAAGCCCATTTCCAATTTAGTTGTTACTTCGTACCCATATTATAAATGAACAATACAAACGACACACCCTGTTAGAAAATGGCAGAAGCAGAAGTCTCGATTGAAAACATGAAGAGGATTTCAGGCTGAGTGCACACAGGGCACCCAAGTTGAGTACTGGATGACAAATTGCTGACAATGTTGCTCATAATTCACAAAAAAACCACTGGTCTCAGCGGTATAGGAGGAGGGAAATCGGCTTACAGAACGCGTGCCCATTATAACTAGTAGGTAAAATGTAGACTAGATTTTCTATTAGAATATGTTTACACCTACTACCTGTAGAGTCGTTATTGTGAACCTCTAGTCTGTCTAATGCTGATAAATTTTCTTCAATTTGTCTTGTAATTATCTTGAATGGACATGTTTCCATCTTGACCAACCTACCTGGCTCAAAATCTGGTATGCCCACACTTGCCTCACTAACTGGTAGTCATAACAAAGAGGAAAATCTTGTAATCTTATTCTTCTGTTGCCGCTCAGTGATCATGATTTTTCTAATCCCTGAAAGTTGTTTGCTTGAGATAAAATATTATGTTCGAAGCTACGAAGGATAGTCAGGAATCAGGTTAGGTATACCGGTATGTTTATCAAAACCTCTGCGGCCTCATCTGACACGTTCGAAACTCATATTACCCACAATATCTTTATCTCGTAGTCATAACAAAGAGGAAAATCTTGTAATCTTATTCTTCTGTTGCCGTTCAGTGATCATGATTTTTCTAATCCCTGAAAGTTGTTTGCTTGAGATAAAATATTATGTTCGAAGTTACGAAGGATAGTCAGGAATCAGGTTAGGTATACTGGTATGTTTATCAAAACCTCTGCGGCCTCATCTGACACGTTCGAAACTCATATTACCCACAATATCTTTATTTATACAATCTGAAATACATTTTGCAAAACGATAAGCACAGTAATATTAACAGTGCACTTCTCGAGTTTGCGGTATTCTCACCAGTCTGATAAATATCTATTAGATGTACAATCTCCATGTACTACAACTCATATGCCCGATGATATCTCCTGAGAAGTGACACGTCTATATCTCAAAGTTTTCCCACAGACTCAAATTGTTATCAAATTGTTCGGCAGTTCGGCACCCACAGCTTCTAATATTTCTTTGCTATTGAAAATTGAGCTTTATAATCCGATAATTTCATCATCCATACGACAGAATCTCGCGTTTCTAACCGTGGAAACATAATTTGATTTCCACAACGCCAATTCCAGCCGGAAAAACAATAAAACTCGAAATGATAATGACATTACCGTGATTTGCAATTATTTTGACAGATGTGTAACGACTCATATCTGTGGGATCTAGCTAGATATACGAGATTTATGTGACATGATTTGATGCTGCCAATGTCATTCCAAGCTATTAAAATCAGTGGATCTAGCTAGATATACGAGATTTATGTGACATGATTTGACGCTGCCAATGTCATTCCAAGCTATTAAAATCAGTAGGAAATTAGGAATAGTAGGATGGGATGGTTCTACGGTTAGTTATTTCCGTCTACTTCCGCGTTTTTACCTTTTTCCCACATCTCTTTTTTTCGTCTTCTTCTTCTTCTTCTTCTTTTTTTTCGGCCTTATTCTTTACCACCTTCTCCTGTGGCTATTCTATAGGAGGAGCCTTTTTTTCAGTGACAAAATCAGTAGGAAATTAGGAATAGTAGGATGGGATGGTTCTACGGTTAGTTATTTCTGTCTACTTCCGCGTTTTTACCTTTTTCCCACATCTCTTTTTTTCGTCTTCTTCTTCTTCTTCTTTTTTTTCGGCCTTATTCTTTACCACCTTCTCCTGTGGCTATTCTATAGGAGGAGCCTTTTTTTCAGTGAGCTGTACAGGTCACTGAACTCATAAAGCCCTAGACTTGTTATTTTGTTCATTACTTCATACCGCCACATCCCCATTGTCTTTAGTTCACATTTACAGTTTCCCCCAGAGTGCTACCGTTTTTAATGTTTTGCTGTGATGTTCAACCAGTCACAGACTGGCAGCTGCTTTATTTATAATTAAACTAGTGGTTGACCCGTCCTTTGTACGGGATCAGCGTGGCATAAAAGTCATAACTTTGATAAAATCAGTAGGAAATTAGGAGTAGTAGGATGGGATGGTTCTATGGTTAGTTATTTCCGTCTACTTCCGCGTTTTTACCTTTTTCCCACATCTCTTTTTTTCGTCTTCTTCTTTTTCGGCCTTATTCTTTACCACCTTCTTCTGTGGCTATTCTATAGGAGGAGCCTTTTTTTTCAGTGAGCTGTACAGCTCACTGAACTCATAAAGCCCTAGACTTGTTATTTTGTTCATTACTTCATACCGCCACATCCCCATTGTCTTTAGTTCACATTTACAGTTTCTCCCAGATTTGCAGAGCTCTATTAACGCTAAAGAAGGTCTCGGTGAGTGAATGATTACGCGTAAGGTGCTTGAGTTTGTGCTCAGGTGGAGGAGTCTTCGATTTTTTTTTTTCTAGCGACTGGTATTGTATTAGCGACCTGGGGTCTTATTACTCATACAAGTGACGATTTTGAACCATTACTTCCCTCCTTTCAAGCGCAAATTGAAGCCTAGGTCTACATCATATTGACATGAACTTTGGGCTTCAGCGCATCAAGCTGCATGAAAAACACGACACTGAAGACCTCGGGGTAAGAAGTAAGAATTTCTACCGTTTGACCCAAAAGTTCACACTTCCTCCCCCTTACCGTCTGATTTCAGGGACCGTGTCACTATCGGCCATCTACGCCGCCCTAGTTCTTTCCTGTATATTTGTACCTACCTTTGTAATTAAGCGACTCACAGTCAAATGGACCCTGTGTGTGAGCATGATGTGCTATCTTCCCTACATTGGGTTCCAGAAACTCAATAATAGAGTTCTTCCACCCTAAACTAAACTTGTGGCACCCTGTCACCATTTTTTTTCTCAGTGTATAGGTACCTAGCTATGTAGGTTATAAATAGATTTCGTACACAGGAAAACCTATTTGATTAAGCCATAACTATAGGTAAGGTTGAAGAAAACTTGATAAACAATAACGTCATCCTATTGTTTTTTCTACGATTCATCATGGTAATGGACCTTAACTCTTTCAATCAACTTAGCTCTTATTTCTACTTACTCTTCATTCTATGAGCGAAAATCCCCAGTTTCAAGATCATCTTTTGAACCTTCAAAAATTAATAAAGTGGTTTCATTTGCTGAATCCATAGCGTCAACGTATCAATGCACACTGCCGCCCTAAGATGAAAAAATAATGTGATTATAACTACCTACGTACGTACAGTCACGTGCAAAAATTACGGACAGATTGACTCCGAAACTTGTTCAATATAAACATTGCCATTAAAAAGAGAACCAACTAGACAGCCAAAGATCAGTACCTAGACAACACGAGCTTTTAGGTGGTAGCAAGGAATTTTTAATTAAGATAAGCATAAAATAAATGCTGGTCACAAATGTCGTTCCCCACTTAGTATACTATGCTAAATTTTATGGCTTGGCTTGGACTCGAACCTGCAGATCCACAGTCCACCGCGCTAACCACTACACCACTGAGGTTGGTTTTAGCTGGTACAATTACGAGTATTTTTCAAGTGTTCAGAAAAGACTGTCAGCAGTCACTGTTTGAGTGAAATTTTGAATGTATGGCCGCCATACACGCCCTACATGGAGGCCACGCCACTACCAGTCTGCATTGGGGAACTGTCCCAAATTTGATTTTTTCTGTCTTCTTCTTTTGCTGCACCTTTCCGAAATGTTCTTTGAGGTTGACGTTACCCTCCCTTATCCTACCCCTTCATACATCTAGAAAAGGCTGCCAGAGTATTAAAACCTTTGTCCTTTGTCATTGTCTCTGTGCAAATTACCATCACAATGGATGTTCAATGAGATGAAACAATGTAAATCAGTGGTGTATCATCCAATGGAGCTATTGAAAAAGCACCAATACAAAATCAAATATCAAATTCTTTGTGGTAAAGCAGAGCTTTTTTTCACAAATTTAGTGGATATCACAACATTACTAAGTGCCCCCTTTGCAATCAATTTCCATATTTAATTAATCTTTTTACTCTGGTAATGCCGCCACTGGTCGCTACTTGATTGAAGTAGCTACTCCATTGTCCTCACGAGGCTGAGTGCACCCCGAACTCCAAGCACAGAGCCGAAAAAAACCTTGGCCCCACCAGGAATCGGATCCGGACCTCCTGCGTGCAAGCCTAATGTGATACCCACTCGGCCATGGAGGTTGCCCCCCATTTGAAAATCTCACGAGGCGTCACTGATTAACCATGTTGATTGAAAAGAATTAGCAGAGTTGTTGAGTGGGTAGAGTGCTGTTCATTAACATAAAGATAGGCAACAGTTATCATAAAGATATTCAATGCAAAAACAATGCAATTGTACATAAATTTGAGTGAGAAATGTGAAGAGCCATTGACAGCGTGTAGGGTGGGTACTCTTGGAATGTCTTCCTCTCCATCCCTCCCTCTCCATCCCTCCCTCTCTCTCTCTCTCTCTCTCTCTCTTCCAAGAGCTTCGATAGAGGGAACAGTGATAACGGACCTGATAACAAAAGTCTTATCGTCCCGAAATCGAAGCGATAACGACAGGATAGGAGAAAGCCCTGAAACCCGCCCTTCCCAGGACAAACCCAGATCACTGAAGTTATGCAATTTTTTTCGCTGGGGAGCTACTGGCTTTTCTCGGCTCCTAAGTGCAGATGTTGTGAGGAAACGGATAGCTTGTCGCCACATTGACGGTAAAACCCCCGTCACCAAAAACCTTAGTAGTTGTATTGGTCTCGCTGGAGGACGTAAAACTGAGACAATACCAACCCTGTCAAGTCATAGACAATAACACTGGCTCTTTTGAGGATACCTGAATGGGACAATGGTCAAGTCCGTCTCAGGAAGTAGGGTACAACGACATAATTATGTACATACCTGAATATCCCTCATTAGACCCCTGAGCGAGCTCTCTGGCCTAGATGGTACCTCTTGGTTTCCTCTTAATGGAATGATATAAATGGACTCACAGCTTTCTCTGGAATAAACCTAACTGTGCGGACTTTCTAGAGCTGCTGCAGGTGAATTTTAGAGAAACTGAAGAGGTTGAAATATACCAGTGAGGGTGCTTCGAGGTTCCATCAAGGCCCGGGGATAGCAACTTAACTCCAAACACAAAAAGCTCACTCCGAGGCTTAGGTGTAGGGGCAAACAGCCCTAAAGGATGAGTTAAGCTACTAGGAATCTACGAATTATACAGATATACATTATACAGTGACGTTAACCTCCCTGAAGAAAGACTCTACTTCGGTCTAATAGGGACTTCTAGTGACAGAGGCATCCATACAGACATTTAGTGACGTTAAATTCTACCAATAAAATAGTTATGTAGTGCCTATCTCAGAACCAATTCAAGTGACAACAGTTTAGTACTGAACTGAGATTATCTTAGTAGAACCTTAACCCTTTCACTCCGACTTATTTTAGGAAGAATCTTTAAAATTTTCTGATCAGACATTATTATTTGGGCTATAAATAAGACCTCTACAGAGTTTAATGTCCTCCTAGGAAAACTGAACAAAAATCGGTCTGGAGACAAAACCAGACAAGTTAGCCGAGTGAATTTTACTGACGTCTTCGATCACAAAAGAAAGATTTGAAAAACACTGAGAACGGAATTTTTTCGATAGGTCTGGATGATATATTATATCCCATTTTATAAATTTAATCATGTATCTGTGGGACGTATTGTCCCTTTAGGGGTGAAAGGGTTAAGACTTTGGTACCTGAGTTACCTACTAACGCGACGCGACGAGACGAAGCTGTCAATGTCAAATATGTATGAATTTTCAAATGCCAAGCAACTTTATGACAATGTTATAGTGACAGGAAACTTTGTGTAAATCTTCGGTGTCAGTAGAAAGATTTCTGGAGACAAAACCAGACAAGTTAGCCGAGTGAATTTTACTGACGTCTTAGGTCACAAAAGAAAAATTTGAAAAACACTGAGGACGGAATTTTTTCGATAGGTCTGAGATGATATATCCCATTTTGTAAATTTAATCATGTATCTGTGGGACGTATTGTCCCTTTAGGGGTGAAAGGGTTAAGACTTTGGTACCTGAGTTAATTATTGAGCATTCATTTGATCGCATAACACAATAGGATATCCCCCCAGTTCCTTGATGAAACAAAATCAGTGAAAGTTAACTGTGTTTGCTGCGTACTTTTCCATCGTAATGTTTCATTAACAGAGAGAGAGCCTTGATTCCAATTTCTTCACTCTTGATTCATTTCCCTTGCGAGTTATCTGCATGCATAATATAACAATACAGGGTGTTTATAGTTTAATCTGTGTTCTTAAGGACGAAACTACATCGCCTTTAGACAAGGGGTTTGTACACAAAAAGCCCAAAGTGGCTGAGTTGTAAGGTGTAAGGCAACCTTAACCTCGAAGGAAAAAAGGGAGGGTGCAGGTTCGATACCAGCTGAGGCATGGAAATTTATCCTCGCACTAGTAGATAGCAGTTTCATTGCTATGAAATAGGCGGTGAAACGGCTTAATTTTCAATTCTACAAAAATCAATCCTATAAACACGGTTGGTCCAAATGGGGGCACGGTTGGTCCAGTGGTAACGCGCTTGCTTGCCATGCAGAAGGTCCCGGGTTCGAATCCCACCATCGACAAAAATTTAATCGAACCCGCGGCCTAGCGCTTACAAGGCAGACGCACTACCTACTAAGCTAACTAGGCTGGCTAAAAAGTCTTTTGTGTTGAACATTTTCGCCGAATTTCATCGCAATCCGCCAAACCGTTCGAAAGTTATGGCGAAACAAAGAATTTGAAAGGGTCCGTACGGTGCTCCCGAGATCTTACCATGTCCAAACTGTTGGGATTTACTGATTGGGTCTTGACCACACTTTCATTTAGTAAATGATTATAAGAATGTAGCATTTTTGAAAAGTCTTTTGTGTTGAACATTTCCGCCGAATTTCATCACAATCCGACAAACCGTTCGAAAGTTATGGCGAACACAAAGAATTTCAAAGGGTCCGTACGGTGCTCCCGAGCTCCTTACCATGTCCAAACTGTTGGGATTTACTGATTGGGTCTTGACCACACTTTCATTTAGTAAATGATTATAAGAATGTAGCATTTTTGATCAGAGTTTAAAATGCTGCGTCCTGGTTGGTTGATTATCTCGAAGTTAAAGGCCAACAGCCTGAGCATCAGGAATACGCTCCCTCCGTCCCAAGGTTTTTAGCTAATTATGTGTTAGGCATCATGGGTTAGGTATCCAAAGCTTTAATTCAATTAAAATCTCACAGTTTGACTAGGTAGAACGCATCGTCGATTCGATTCTTGGAAATCACATCGTTCGTTCAATGGTTTTTAGCTAATTGTGTGTTAGGTATCATGGGTTAGGTATCTAAAGCTTTAATTCAATTAAAATCTCACAGTTTGACTAGGTAGAACGCATCGTCGATTCGATTCTTGGAAATCACATCGTTCGTTCAATTAATTGTTCAAGGCGTGTTCTCGTTTTTCCAGTTCTGTCCAGCGGGGCGCACGGTGGCGGCCATCACGTCAACAGTTCCGCCAACAACGTCGAAGAGACAAGACTGAGAAGTTGCGGGTCCAACTTCTGCGTGATTGGCGGCAAAGGCCTCGACAATCTGGAGAGGCCGCCAGACTCGGAGATCTACCACATCACCGGCATCTACCTGTCCTGTATTGTCGTGGCCACCATTATGATCGCCCTCATGGTGGATCCACTGTCCAGGTAAGAGAATAGAATAGAATGTACCTTGTTTATCCTGCTGGGATAGGACTGAAAAGTCCCTTTACCCCCGTAGTCTAACCAAGGTCTCATATATTTTGACATATTATGGGGAACACATATTGGGGTGGTACTTGGTTGGGGTGAACACAGGTAAGAGACATACCTTATTTATCCTGCTGGGATAGGACTGAAAAGTCCCTTTACCCCCGCAGTCTAACCAAGGTCTCATATATTTTGACATATCATAGGGAACACATATTGGGGTGATACTTGGTTGGGGTGAACACAGGTAAGAGACACTTTTTAACATTGACTAATGACCGGAATGATAATCTGAGTTTACACTTAGTTTGAGTTTGAACTCTTGACGTTCATGTGCCTCCCGGCATACTTGATTCTTGACCCGCTAAATTTTAATCTTAGTGGCGCTGTCAAATTTTGACTTCAAGAGTTCTTAATCTCATTTCTCAATAATCGAATCCATCTCAAAACGGTTCACCATAATTTTATCCAAGTACCTTGGTGATTTTAAATATTTCAATGCATCATGGTGAAGACCAGGCATACCCGAAAGCCTGGATCTACTTCGCACACAACCAAAAATCTAATGGTACCACGGTGATTTTAAATATTTCAATGCATCATGGTGAAGACCAGGCATACCCGAAAGCCTGGATCTACTTCGCACACAACCAAAAATCTAATAACATGAATTTAAAACACACTTTCAAAGTTTTAGAGACCGTTTTACCAGACATACCAGAACCAAGTCTAACCCGTCACAGGCTGGCAGACTAGTGGTTGACCCGTCCTTTGTACGGGATCAGCGTGGCACAAAAGTCATAACTTTGAGGTGCTGCCATTTTGAATCGGGATGGAATATGACAAATTTAAATAGCCTATGTCACCCTCAGTACTCTTCTCGAAACCTCGAAGGAAAAAAGGGAGGGTGCAGGTTCGATACCAGCTGAGGCATGGAAATTTATCCTCGCACTAGTAACAGTTTCATTGCTATGAATTAGGCGGTGAAACGGCTTAATTTTCAATTCTACAAAAATCAATCCTATAAACCTGCACTAGTATACCTGCGCAAGTAAATCTTTAGATTGATGGCCGTCACTTAGTGAAGGACGTTATCTTTACTATTACAGTAATAAAAGTCTAATATTGAGGAACTTGAAGAACAACGTAACATTGTCTTACAAAGCACTCTATTCCCTATTCTATCAACCTGTCCCTGGAGGGCATAGAACTGAAATTTTTGCACGAAACGAGAAAAGAATTCGCACTTCTCCACATCTGAAACTGTTGGATAACCATAACGCCTGCAGGCTAGATTGATTCAGTCTGAATGTTGGGTATAGGAGATATACAGAATTTGTAACAATAGAATGATACAATGGCAGAAGTTCAGTCTGATTTTGGCCCAGGCCCAGAGGTGAAGAGATTGTCTTGCATGACTACTGGTCATGCAATTAAAAAGCAATGTCCAAAAGTCTTTTTTTTAAGAGGTTTTGACAGAGGGAACTGTAACTGCTATGATCTTATCGTCCCGAAATCGAAGAGAGAAGGAAGACAGGATAGGAGAAAGCCAGCCGTTCTGTCGTCAGCGGCATCTCCAACAAAGGCTTCAAGGACGAAGACGGCAACG
Source organism: Diaphorina citri (assembly GCF_000475195.1). Taxonomy (NCBI): domain Eukaryota; kingdom Metazoa; phylum Arthropoda; class Insecta; order Hemiptera; family Psyllidae; genus Diaphorina; species Diaphorina citri. The sequence goes on from NW_007377647.1 coordinate 89,372, forward strand.
ACCTTCAGAAACCCCCCATGCCCATGGTATCCGGGACAGAGGAAGAGCAAATCCCACGAGGCAAATTCAAAATGTCCACCAAGGAGAAGTGGCGGATACTGAAGAACATCGGCTCCCTCAGTTTGGCGTTCATGGTTCAGTTTACCGCTTTCCAAGGAACGGCCAACCTGCAGAGCTCTATTAACGCTAAAGAAGGTCTCGGTGAGTGAATGATTAACGTAAGGTGCTTGAGTTTGTGCTCAGGTGGAGGAGTCTTCGATTTTTTTTCTAGCGACTGGTATTGTATTAGCGACCTGGGGTCTTATTACTCATACAAGTGACGATTTTGAACTATTACTGCCCTCCTTTCAAGCGCAAATTGAAGCCTAGGTCTACATCATATTGACATGAACTTTGGGCTTCAGCGCAAGCTGCATGAAAAACACGACATTGAAGAACTCGGGGTAAGAAGTAAGAATTTCTACCATTTGACCTAAAAGTTCACACTTCCTCCTTCCCGTCTGATTTCAGGGACCGTGTCACTATCGGCCATCTACGCCGCCCTAGTTCTTTCCTGTATATTTGTACCTACCTTTGTAAAAATGACCGGAATAATAATCTCAGTTTACACTTAGTTTGAGTTCGAACTCTTGACGTTCATGTGCCTCCCGGCATGCTTGATTCTTGACTTGCTAAATTTTAATCTTAGTGGCGCTGTCAAATTTTGACTTCAAGAGTTCTTAATCTCATTTCTCAATAATCGAATCCATCTCAAAACGTGTAATTAAGCGACTCACAGTCAAATGGACCCTGTGTGTGAGCATGATGTGCTATCTTCCCTACATTGGGTTCCAGTTCTACCCGAGGTTCTACACACTGGTACCGGCCGGTATTTTGGTCGGCATTGGAGCCGCCCCTATGTGGGCCGCCAAGGCAACGTATCTGACGCAGGTCGGCGCCGTGTACGCCAAATTGACGGACCAGGCGGTCGATGCAATCATCGTGCGGTTTTTCGGCTTCTTCTTCCTCGCCTGGCAGACAGCTGAGCTGTGGGGCAACCTGATATCTTCCCTAGGTAAGTTGAACTTTGGTGAAAATATCTCGAATTAGGTTTCTCTCTCTTTATCTGTTTGCTGGTATTATGACTTATGACTCTTGAAGCTGAACAGTTGAGTCCAATTTTAATTTTCTCGGAATTTGGTAAAAAATAATTCAACACACAAAGGTATTTGTAGAGTCAGTTTCCCCATTGAAAAACTTATCTACTAACGAGACGCGACGAGACGAGACGAAGCTATCAATGTCAAATATGTATGTATTTTCAAATGCCAAGCAAGTTTATGACAATGTTATAGTGACAGGAAACTTTGTGTAAATCTCTGGTGTCAGTAGAAAGATTTCACTTTTCAAACCAGACGAAACCTTTGTCCTTTGTCATTGTTTGTGTGCAAATTACCATCACAATGGATGTTCAATGAGATGAAACAATATAAATCAGTGGTGTATCCTCCAATGGAGCTATTGGGAAAGCACCAATACAAAATCAAATATCAAATTCTTTGTGGTAAAGCAGAGCATTTAATTAATCTTTTTACTCTGGTAATGCCGCCACTGGTTGCTACTCGATTGAAGTAGCTACTCAATCGTCCTCACGAGGCTGAGTGCACCCCGAACTCCAAGCACAGAGCCGAAGAAAACCTCGGCCCCACCAGGAATCGAACCCGGACCTCCTGCGTGCAAGCCTAACGTGATACCCACTCGGCCACGGAGGTTGCCCCCCATTTGAAAATCTCACGAGGCGTCACTGATTAACCATGTTGATTGAAAAGAATTAGCAGAGTTGTTGAGTAGGCATTATGTTTATGAACTATCAATGAAGGAGTTGTAAGCCTTTTAGAGTTCCAAGCATTTTAGCCTTTAGGCTAACAAGACCTTCTTTTAGTGATCTTGTTGAAGGGACAACGTAAAACCAATACAAAAACAATAAATAAGAGACACGATGTCTCACAAAATATAGGTAAAGGACGAACAGTTTTTTTCCTACCAGAAGAAATATGCGATGAGCCATCATAATTTACATCTCTGATTAATGAAGTCATAAAGAAATTGCATCCAGAGAACTTTAGACATAGAAAATACTCGTAACAGTCTTGTATTGTTGGCTTACATGTGTGTAGTTCCTATTTGTGATTTGTATCCACTTTGTGTTGGAAAGTTTCTATCCAACTTTTTTTTATATAAATACCTTGTTTATCCTGCTGGGATAGGACTGAAAAGTTCCTTTACCCCCGCAGTCTAACCAAGGTCTCATATATTTTGACATATTATGGGGAACACATATTGGGGTGGTACTTGGTTGGGGTGAACACAGGTAAGAGACACTTTTTAACATTGACAAATGACCGGAATAATAATCTCAGTTTACACTTAGTTTGAGTTCGAACTCTTGACGTTCATGTGCCTCCCGGCATGCTTGATTCTTGACTTGCTAAATTTTAATCTTAGTGGCGCTGTCAAATTTTGACTTCAAGAGTTCTTAATCTCATTTCTCAATAATCGAATCCATCTCAAAACGGTTCACCATAATTTTATCCAAGTAGGTACCACGGTGATTTTAAATATTTCAATGCATCATGGTGAAGACCAGGCATACCCGAAAGCCTGGATCTACTTCGCACACAACCAAAAATCTAATAACATGAATTTAAAACACACTTTCAAAGTTTTAGAGACCGTTTTACCAGACATACCAGAACCAAGTCAGTAGTGCAGTTTGATCCTGTGGTTTTGATTTTATGGTAATCTCTTCATAGAAACCACATCGAGGAATGTGTCAAGAACTTAATATTGCATCTGAACGGAGGAATTTGTGAGACAACTTCTCAAAAGGACATTTAATCGGTCTATCAGTGTAAAATGTATATTATGTTTATGAACTATCAATGAAGGAGTTGTAAGCCTTTTAGAGTTCCAAGCATTTTAGCCTTTAGGCTAACAAGACCTTCTTTTAGTGATCTTGTTGAAGGGATGAGGAGGTTGAAATATACCAGTGAGGGTGCTTCGAGGTTCCATCAAGGCCCGGGGATAGCAGCTTAACTCCAAACACAAAAAGCCCACTCCGAGGCTTAGGTGTAGGGGGAACAGCTCTAAAGGATGGGTTAAGCTACTAGGAATCTACGAGTTATACAGATATCCAGTGACGTTAACCTCCCTAAAGAAAGACTATACTTCGGTCTAATAGGGACTTCTAGTGACAGAGGCATCCACACAGACATTTAGTGACGTTAAATTCTACCAATAAAATAGTTATGTAGTGCCTATCTCAGAACCAATTCAAGTGACAACAGTTTAGTACTGAACTGAGATTATCTTAGTTAGAACCTTAACCCTTTCACCCCGACTTATTTTAGGAAGAATCTTTAAAATTTTCCGATCAGGCATTATTATTTGGGCTATAAATAAGACCTCTACAAAGTTTAATGTCCTCCTAGGACTACTGAACAAAAATCGGTCTGGAGACAAAACCAGACAAGTTAGCCCAGTGAATTTTACTGACGTCTTAGATCACAAAAGAAATATTTGAAAAACACTGAGAACGGAATTTTTTCGATAGGTCTGGGATGATAATATCCCATTTTATAAATTTAATCATGTATCTGTGGGACGTATTGTCCCTTTAGGGGTGAAAGGGTTAAGACTTTGGTACCTGAGTTAATTGAGCATTCATTTGATCGCATAACACAATAGGATATCCCCCCAGTTCCTTGATGAAACAAAATCAGTGAAAGTTAACTGTGTTTGCTGCGTACTTTTCCATCGTAATGTTTCATTAACAGAGAGAGAGCCTTGATTCCAATTTCTTCACTCCCTATATTATTATGTTTATGAACTATCAGTGAAGGAGTTGTAAGTTGTAAGCCTTTTTAGAGTTCCAAGCATTTTAGCCTTTAGGCTAACAAGACCTTCTTTTAGTGATCTTGTTGAAGGGAAAACGTAAAACCAATACAAGAACAATAAATAAGAGACATGATGTCTCACAAAATATAGGTAAAGGACGAACAGTTTTTTTCCTACCAGAAGAAATATGAATGAGCCATCATAATTTACATCTCTGATTAATGAAGTCATAAAGAAATTGCATCCAGAGAACTTTAGACATAGAAAATACTCGTATACCTAGATTTGAAATACAAGTACCTTATTTTAACCAAGACAGATGAGTTAGTAGCTTTTCATTCATAACTTATTAACTCAATATCTCTACAAATATCATCTTAATATCATTAGTTTCCATAATTTTACATCTTTTCCTCAAAAACTTCTATGAGAAATATGTGTTCCAAGTAGCTTTTCATTCATAACTTATTAACTTAATATCTCTACAAATATCATCTTAATATCATTAGTTTCCATAATTTTACATCTTTTCCTCAAAAACTTCTATGAGAAATATGTGTTCCAAAGACAGATGAGTTAGTAGCTTTTCATTCATAACTTATTAACTTAATATCTCTACAAATATCATCTTAATAGCATTAGTTTCCATAATTTTACATCTTTTCCTCAAAAACTTCTATGAGAAATATGTGTTCCGATCTCAAGTGTTCCGATCTGAAGAATGTTAATAGTCCTTTCAAGGGGAACAAAATAAATCTTGAGAATTCCTAGGAAGTCCGGTTGTATCTTCAGCGAAGATCTTTAGGCTTCGGTTCGAAGTATCTGACAAAACGTTTCCTAGTTCCTAGTTGGAAACCAATTTGAATTTGGGTGTCGAGAGAATCCGAATAGATTTGGTAGAACGATCGCGATGCCGCGTTGTAAGCGAGGTTAATGAGATTAACAATGATGATAGGAGATTTATTTTAAAAATCATTTGAGAAAATTAAAATGACGCGGCACTCTCCGGTTTGGGTGTCGAGAGAATCCGAATGTATTTGGTAGAACGATCGCGATGCCGCGTTCTAAGCGAGGTTAATGAGATTAACAATGATGATAGGAGATTTATTTTAAAAATCATTTGAGAAAATTAAAATGACGCGGCACTCTCCGGATTGGGTGTCGAGAGAATCCGAATGTATTTGGTAGAACGATCGCGATGCCGCGTTATAAGCGAGGTTAATGAGATTAACAATGATGATAGGAGATTTATTTTAAAAATCATTTGAGAAAATTAAAATGACGCGGCACTCTCCGGGGTGTGGCAGAATCTATTCAAAACAGTTTGGTGTCATGTTGGGCGAGAGAGAGTCGACAGGGTTCGGCGAAAGATTCGTTAGATTTTGGAACAGACGTTGTAATCAGGAGGGCGTGGGGTTAATCCCCGACCGAGGTATGGAATTTCATGCTCACCAACTCACCATTGTTTGAGAATTTGACCACAATGCACAATAATAGTAGTACCTAACTCACTTCTGGACAAGGACTCTGATTGTTTTAGTTTACGTCTGTAAATAACTATGAAACCTACTGGGGGAAGTGTTGGAATAATCAACAAAAACTCCAAATTTTTACGATTCTCAAGATCTCTTCAAGCCTCAACACTCTCAACAACTCTTTCATGGTTCCGCTAAAATGAGCAGAATTTGCAATAGAGAACGTGTCAGCTCTTGGAAATAAATTCCTCTGTATAACCTCGGAGTATACAGGCTGTCCAAAAATCAACGTACCAAACTCAAAAGGGTGACTGACTGACTGAAAATTCTTCTGAGAACCAATGCAGGTATGTAGTGTTGCAGACCTCTGTCCATAGAGCAAAAAAAGGCTTATTTTGAGCAATTACACCCATTTAAGTATGGATAATGGATAACTTAAGAACATTCAGAGCAGCCATGATAGTGATAGTAGTTACCTTAAATACACAAGTTTCCAATAATCCCAATGGATCACTGAACTAAGCAACTCTGCGCATGGTTTGTCCGCGGATGGGTGACCTTCTGAGCAATCGCGTGTTCCCGGCCTTTCCCAGGATAACTCAGGGTAAATGAGAGGTTAATGTGAGTATTAGGCAAGTATCTTTTCGCCGAAGGTGCCTAAACCCCCCCCCCCCCCCCCCCCTAATCAGGAGGGTGTGGGATCAATCTCCGACCGAGGTATGGAATTTCATCCTCACCAACTCACCATTGTTTGAGAATTTGACCTCAACAATAGTAGTACCTAGCTCACTTCTGCACAAGGACTCTGATTGTTTTAGTTTACGTCTGTAAATAACTATGAAACCTACTGGGGAAGTGTTGGAATAACCAACAAAAACTCCAAACTTTTACGATTCTCAAGATTTCTTCAAGTCTCAACACTCTCATCAACTCTTTCATGGTTCCGCTAAAATGAGCAGAATTTGCGCTAGAGCACGTGTCAGCTCTTGGAAATAAATTCCTCTGTATAACCTCGGAGTATACAGGGTATCCAATAATCAACGTACCAAACTCAAAAGGGTGACTGACTGACTGAAAATTCTTCTGAGAACCAATGCAAGTATATGTAGTGTTGCAGACCTCTGTCCATAGAGCAAAAACAGCCTTATTTTGAGCAATTACACCCATTTAAGTATGGACAATGGATAACTTGAGAACATTCAGAGCAGCCATGATAGTGATAGTGATAGTAGTTACCTTAAATACACAAGTTTCCAATAATCCCAATGGATCACTGAACCAAGCAACTCTGCGCATGGTTTGTCCGCGGATGGGTGACCTTCTGAGCAATCGCGTGCTCCTGGCCTTTCCCAGGATAACTCAGGATAGATGAGAGGTTAATGTGAGTATTAGGCAAGAATCTTTTCGCCGAATGGTGCCTAAAAACCCCCGTCACTTAAACGATATCAGTTATACAGTGACGTTAAAACCTGGAAAAAAAAGGACATCCTGTAGACATTGGTATTGTGCACATCTGCAAAACACATCCGACATCTCTGTGAAAACCCAAACCCTCTAAATCAAGGTTCGTTGTTTTGTTATGCGAGATTTTCCGTGGAGGAGTCCGATAATGTCTGTGTTTGGGAAAATTTGCGTTCAAAATTGGATTTTCCAAATAAAATTGGTTAACTACCTTACTTACACACATAGGTGTACGAGTACGTATTATCTACATATAAATAACTATTTTGCACTCATAAAAAAAGAAGGAAAAATTGTTTTGACTAGGTGTGTTTCATCCATTAGGGTTTTCTGATGTGTCGGTTCTGTTGGTGTTAGAAGGGTTCGTTGTTTTGTAATGCGAGATTTTCCGTGGAGGAGTCCGATAATGTCTGTGTTTGGGAAAATTTGCGTTCAAATTTGGATTTTCCAAACAAAATTGGTTAACTACCTTACTTACGTTGACGTATGACGCACACGAGCAGTGCATGCGTTCAACTCACATAATCTTCATACTTCAGATTGTAATATATATTTGTATATGTGTAATGTGAGACTTCATACTGTATTGTGTAATTGACCAACATAATGAGCAATAATGCTCGCTGTAACTCGAGGTTTTCCGAATGGTTTTTGGGAAACTCTATGTTGGTTATTAGATATAATTTTGATAACATATTCATCTACGTAATAGGTATCTAGTCTAAATCATGCATTCTTTGTGGTGGACCTGAGATCCTTTTTAAAAGGTGGGTACTCTTGGAATGTCTTCCTCTCCCTCTCACGCGCTCTCTCTCTCTCTTTTTTTTTTCCAAGAGCTTCAATAGAGGGAACAGTGATAACGGTCCTGATAACAAAGGTCTTATCGTCCCGAAATCGAAGCGATAACGACAGGATAGGAGAAAGCCCTGAAGCCCGCCCTTCCCAGGACAAACCCAGATCACTGAAGTTATGCAATTTTTTTCGCCAGGGAGCTACTGGCTTTTCTCGGCTCCCAAGTGCAGATGATGTGAGGAAACGGGTAGCTTGTCGCCACTTTAACGGTAAAACCCCCGTCACCAAAAACCTTAGTAGTTATATTGGTCTCGCTGGAGGACGTGAAACTGAGACAAAACCAGTCCCGCCAAGCCATAGACAACAACACTGGCTCTTTTGAGGGTACCTGAATGGTACTATGGTCAAGTCCGTCTCAGGAAGTAGGGTACAACGACATAATTATGTACCTGAATATCCCTCATTAGACCCCTGAGCGAGCTCTCTGGCCTAGATGGTACCTCTTGGTATCCTCTTAATGGAATAATATATGGACTCACAGCTTTTCTCTGGAATAAACCTGACTGTGCGGACTTTTAGAGCTGCTATAGTTCAAGTTAGAAACTCTTCGGTGCCGAAAGACCAAACCAATATTAACTGGTAAAGCTGTGTCCACTCCACACATAGTCGACGGGCGTCGATGGACGAGGTGAATCTATGTTGTCGAGGCAGTGTAAACGGTTTTAGTTGACATCGATCGACGAGCGTCGACTATGTGTGGACACAGCCTAAGAACCGAAGCATATCTGCAAGGCTATACGGAGAGAAATAGGAAAAGAAAATCAAACACAGAATAAACTTCACAATGGGTGATGAAGTGGTCAAATTCTGGAAAATTAGGTAGGTAATATTGTTTATGTTTATTCAATTAATTTATTGTGTAGAATAGAAACAGTGCAAGCAAGACACAATATAAAATACATCTCCAATTCTTCACTTACTGTGAATAGAAACCCGGACAAACTAGGAATAGATAAGATATTTTCTAAAGAGAATAAGAGAGTTAAAGAAACTTGGGATCTCATTAAGATTATGAAAAATCTTGTCAAGATATCTGTTGCAGGAAATGTTGCTACCTGTATTCTATTTACAAAGCACCTACCTGTCTACAAGGTATAAATATGTACATTACCTATGCATATTTTTTATGAACCTATCAACTATTTATCGGTGTATTTTGACTAATCCTCTGTCCAGTCTGACAAACCTATTTGTTCGGACCTCTCTATGGCATTCTCTTAACCTTCTCTTGTCAAGGACTTTCCTGAATGCGATCACCAGGTCGTCCATTCTAAAATCATTTTTTACTCCAAATGGGTAAAAATGTGTTATTGAAATTTTGAGATCACTTTGACGTGTTATTAGTAGGGCTTGGATAGTATTTCATTTATCATGTTTTCATTATGCAGATACCTATGTTCAAATCAGAATTTTAATTTTATGAACATTCATTTTATTTGTCTATCTTCTGAGATTCAACTAGTCAAGGTAGGTCATTAGCTTGTGTTATTAGTAGGGCTTGATAGTATTTCATTTATCATGTTTTCATTATGCTGATATATGTTCAAATCAGAATTTTAATTTTATGAACATTCATTTTATTTGTCTATCTTCTGAGATTCAACTAGTCAAGGTAGGCCATTAGCTCGTTGCCCATTAAAGATAGATAGTTAATTGGTGATATCTACTATTAAAACAACATACCTATTTGATGATAATAATTATATGTATTTGGTCCAGTTTTAAAGTGCCACCTATACACTAAACATATTAGTTTGTTCTACAATTAGGTAGGTAGTTTGTTCTAATCACCTGTTGCACTTGTTGTATGGTGTCTTCATTAGAGAGTTTGTTGCTCCTTCCCTGCAAAATGTCGGTTAGCATTCCAAATTTCTTCATCTCAATAATCGAATCCATCTCAAAACGGTTCACCATAATTTTATCCAAGTACCACGGTGATTTTAAATATTTCAATGCATCATGGTGAAGACCAGGCATACCCGAAAGCCTGGATCTACTTTGCACACAACCAAAAATCTAATAACATGAATTTAAAACACACTTTCAAAGTTTTAGAGAACGATTTACCAGACATACCAGAACCAAGTCATTTTTATCTTCTTTTCTTTATGAAATATTGGGTAAGTATCTAATAAAAGACGCAGAAGACGCTACATGGATCGTAACTTTGCTCATACCCGGTTGCCCAGTAGGTGCACCTAGATTTAATTAAAGCGTTTAATATTAGTGTCTAACAACTATGTAGTTAGGTATAGCTACTTCAGTGTTTTTTATACTTTTAGCAAACACAAGTCAAGAGACTTGCTAATGTGTTTACCAAGCGATTGACTATCAAGGAACTTTCTTCAGCAAAAAACCTCGCTAGTCTTGTAAACACTGTGATGTTCCAAGGAGAGGTTTGACGTTTGCAATGTGGTTTTGTGCGATTTCTTTTGCATGTTTGTCTCTTTTATATAATTGATCAAGGATGAACAATACATGAGTAGTAAATAGTTATGTAGATACATAGATAGTTATATTGATAAGTAGATGGTTGTGCTCAATACGTAATGCCTCCATGTGGATATCACCTGTCACCGCTGACCTATCTACTTTATCTTTCTGTTAGACCAACACTTTGTTGTTGTCTAATCTCGAATGCTTTATTTGCATAACGCCCAGGTTTACACTCTCATCAGTCTATGGTTGACTTTGTTAACTATGTCAGTCGTCAGTCCATTTATGGAAGTTTCTCTGGATTTACCTGCAATCTCAGTTTGAAATCCATATTGGATTAGTAGATTGGCTTGAAACCTTTAAAAGGCCTTTTTGGCATGACATGTGAAAAGCTCTTCTTCATTATTGATGTTCATTTGCTCATTTTTTCTAGCTATGTTTGTCGTGTCTTTCGTGATATTTCCCTTTTTGTGCTGACTCTTGAAATCAAATAACATAATCCTTTGACGATAAAATCTCTCAGGCTACAATTTCCTACAACAAACTTACGTAAGGATCCCAGGAACCTCTTCTGTTTTGGGTATTCCCATCAAGCGCATCAATTGTGTCTTGTCAAAACCTTCATCAAATCGGGTGTTGCCGCCTTAACTCGAACATGGTTGAGCACGATCCAAGCCAAATCAGGCAAACAATCAGTGGAATCGCTCATCCGGATCGTTTTTACTTTCCTTATCCTATAGGAAGGAGTAATGTATGCGGTCAAAATTTTCGATGGTCAGTTTTTAGTGCGAAAACACGTTTTGACGTCCCTAGAGCCTACATCCTAAGTTTCAGCCAATGGGTCCGTGTGTGTCTGGCTGCAAACAAAATATCTCAAGAATAAGAGCTCGAGAGTTGAAATTCGGTATGTAAACCACAAATGTGAGAAGGGTGCAACACGAAACTTTTGGTTAAGATCGGTGCAGTGGTTGGCGGGATTTCGGCCGCTTCTTGGTGAATTTCGGCTCTACTTACTAAACGGTAAGAGATATTCAATAGGATAAGTAACCTCGAATGAAAAAAGGGAGGGTGCAGGTTCGATACCAGCTGAGGCATGGAAATTTATCCTCGCACTAGTAGCAGTTGTTTCATTGCTATGAAATAGGCGGTGAAACGGCTTAATTTTCAATTCTACAGAAATCAATCCTATAAACCTGCACTAGTATACCTGCGCAAGTAAATCTTTAGATTGATGGCCGTCACTTGGTGAAGGACGTTATCTTTACTATTAAACAGTAATAAAAGTCTAAATATTGAGGAACTTGAAGAACAACGTAACATTGTCTTACAAAGCACTCTATTCCCTGTTCTATCAACCTGTCCCTGGAGGGCATAGAACTGAAATTTTTGCACGAAACGAGAAAAGAATTCGCACTTCTCCACATCTGAAGCTGTTGGATAACCATAACGCCTGCAGGCTAGATTGATTCAGTCTGAATGTTGGGTATAGGAGATACAGAGCTTGTAACAATAGAATGATACAATGGCAGTAGTTCAGTCTGATTTTGGCCCAGGCCCAGAGGTGAAGAGATTGGCTTGCGTGACTACTGTTCATGAAATTAAAAAGCAATGTCCAAAAGTCTTTTGTGTTGAACATTTTCACCGAATTTCATCGCAATCCGACAAACCGTTCGAAAGTTATGGCGAAACAAAGAATTTCAAAGGGTCCGTACGGTGCTCCCGAGCTCTTACCATGTCCAAACTGTTGGTATTTACTGATTGGGTCTTCTTGACCACACTTTGATTTAGTAAAAATGATTATAAGAATGTAGCATTTTTGATCAGAGTTTAAAATGCTGCGTCCTGGTTGGTTGATTATCTCTTATTTTGAGCAATTACACCCATTTAAGTATGGACAATGGATAACTTAAGAACATTCAGAGCAGCCATGATAGTGATAGTTACCTTAAATACACAAGTTTCCAATAATCCCAATGGATTACTGAACTAAGCAACTCTGCGCATGGTTTGTCCGCGGATGGGTGACCTTCTGAGCAATCGCGTGCTCCTGGCCTTTCCCAGGACAACTCAGGATAGATGAGAGGTTAATGTGAGTTTATAGGCAAGTATATTTTCGCCGAATGGTGCCTAAAAACCCCCGTCACTTAAACGATATCAGTAATACAGTGACGTTAAAACCTGAAAAAAAGGACATCCTGTAGACATTGGTATTGTGCACATCTGCAAAACACATCCGACATCTCTGTGAAAACCCAAACCCTCTAAATCAGAAGAAACTGAACACTTCCTCCCTGAGAATGTTCAGCAAACATCTTTACTGATGCCAGTATGTACATTACTGATGCCAGTATGTATATTAGCTCAGCTATCTTCTTTACTAATACATGTGTTTGCTAATATGCGGAAGAACTACCGGCCATTGTGTTTAATGTATTAATTGCAGACCTTCTGGCACTCTATTACTGATGCCAGTATGTATATTAGCTCAGCTAACTTCTTTACTAATACATGTGTTTGCTAATATGCGGAAGAACTACCGGCCATTGTGTTTAATGTATTAATTGCAGACCTTCTGGCACTCGGTAATGGTGTGTGAGAAATCCAATATTTCACTGTAGAGTGTAGAGGAGTGTAGAACATGACACGGGTACTGAGGAACCTATTAGTCCCATTATCTGGTAAATAGTTCAAGTTAGAAACTCTTCGGTTCCGAAAGACCAAACCAATATTAACTCCTAAAGCTGTGTCCAATATTAACTCCTAAAGCTCGACGAGGTGAATCTATGTTGTCGAGGCAGTGTGGACGGTTTCAGTCGACATCGATCGACGACCGTCGACTATGTGTGAAGTGTGAATGGTAAATAGTTCAAGTTGGAAACTCTTCGGTTCCGAAAGACCAAACCAATATTAACTCCTAAAGCTGTGTTCACACATAGTCGACGGGCGTCGATCGACGAGGTGAATCTATGTTGTCGAGGCAGTGTGGACGGTTTCAGTCGACATCGATCGACGACCGTCGACTATGTGTGGACACAGCCTAAGAACCGAAGCATATCTGGAAGGCTATATGGAGAGAAATAGGAAAAGAAAATCAAACACAGAATAAACTTCACAATGGGTGATGAAGTGGTCAAATTCTGGAAAATTAGGTAGGTAATATTGTTTATGTTTATTCAATTAATTTATTGTGTAGAATAGAAACAATGCGAGCAAGACATGAGGGACAATATAAAATACATCTCCAATTCTTCACTTACCTCGCAACCGTGAATAGAAACCCGGACAAACTAGGAATAGATAAGATATTTTCTAAAGAGAGTAAGGAACTTGGGATCTCATTAAGATTATGAAAAATCTTGTCAAGATATCTGTTGCAGGAAATGTTGCTACCTGTATTCTATTTACAAAGCACCTACCTGTCTACAAGGTATAAATATGTACATTACCTATGCATATTTTTTATGAACCTATCAACTATTTATCGGTGTATTTTGACTAATCCTCTGTCCAGTCTGACAAACCTATTTGTTCGGACCTCTCTATGGCATTCTCTTAACCTTCTCTTGTCAAGGACTTTCCTGAATGCGATCACCAGGTCGTCCATTCTAAAATCATTTTTTACTCCAAATGGGTAAAAATGTGTTATTGAAATTTTGAGATCACTTTGACGTGTTATTAGTAGGGCTTGGATAGTATTTCATTTATCATGTTTTCATTATGCTGATATATGTTCAAATCAGAATTTTAATTTTATGAACATTCATTTTATTTGTCTATCTTCTGAGATTCAACTAGTCAAGGTAGGTCATTAGCTCGTTGCCCATTAAAGATAGATAGTTAATTGGTGATATCTACTATTAAAAGAACATATATCATATATTTGATGATAGTAATTATGTATTTGTCCAGTTTTAAAGTAACTTACCACCTATACACTAAACATATTAGTTTGTTCTACAATTAGGTAGGTAGTTTGTTCTAACCACCTGTTGCACTTGTTGTATGGTGTCTTCATTAGAGAGTTTGTTGCTCCTTCCCTGCAAAATGTCGGTTAGCATTCCAAATTTCTTCCTTCCTCTCTTGCCAATCAGTTTCTTTTATCTTCTTTTCTTTATGAAGGTATTGGGTAAGTATCTATTAAAAGTATTTAAAAGACGCAGAAGACGCTACATGGAACATAACTTTGCTCATACCCGGTTGCCCAGTAGGTGCACCTAGATTTAATTAAAGCGTTTAATATAAGTGTCTAACAACTATGCAGTTATAGCTACTTCAGAGTTTTTTATACTTTTAACAAACACAAGTCAAGAGACTGCTAATGTGTTTACCAAGCGATTGATTATCAAGGAACTTTCTTCAGCAAAAAACCTCGCTAGTCTTGTAAACACTGTGATGTTCCAAGGAGAGGTTTGACGTTTGCAATGTGGTTTTGTGCGATTTCTTTTGCATGTTTGTCTCTTTTATATAATTGATCAAGGATGAACAATACATGAGTAGTAAATAGTTATGTAGATACATAGATAGTTATATTGATAAGTAGATGGTTGTGCTCAATACGTAATGCCTCCATGTGGATATCACCTGTCACCGCTGACCTATCTACTTTATCTTTCTGTTAGACCAACACTTTGTTGTTGTCTAATCTCGAATGCTTTATTTGCATAACGCCCAGGTTTACAATCTCATCAGTCTATTGTTGACTATGTCAGTCGTCAGTCCATTTATGGAAGTTTCTCTGGATTTACCTGCAATCTCAGTTTGAAATCCATATTGGATCAGTAGATTGGCTTGAAACCTTTAAAAAGCCTTTTTGGCATGACATGTGAAAAGCTCTTCTTCATTATTGATGTTCATTTGCTCATTTTTTCTAGCTATGTTTGATGTCGTGTCTTTCGTGTCTTTCGTGATATTTCCCTTTTTTTCTGACTCTTGAAATCAAATATCATAATCCTTTGACGATAAAATCTCTCAGGCTACAAACATTCACGATGTTTCCTACAACAAACTTACCTAAGGATCCCAGGAACCTCTTCTGTTTTGGGTATTCCCATCAAGCGCATCAATTGTGTCTTGTCAAAGCCTTCATCAAATCGGGTGTTGCTGCTCATTTTTTCTAGCTATGTTTGTCGTGTCTTTCGTGATATTTCCCTTTTTTTCTGACTCTTGAAATCAAATAACATAATCCTTTGACGATAAAATCTCTCAGGCTACAATTTCCTACAACAAACTTACCCAAGGATCCCAGGAACCTCTTCTGTTTTGGGTATTCCCATCAAGCGCATCAATTGTGTCTTGTCAAAGCCTTCATCAAATCGGGTGTTGCCGCCTTAACTCGAACATGATTGAGCACGATCCAAGCCAAATCAGGCAAACAATCGGTGGAATCGCTCATCCGGATCGTTTTTACTTTCCTTATCCTATAGGAAGGAGTAATGTATGCGGTCAAAATTTTCGATGGTCAGTTTTGATCGGTGGAATCGCTCATCCGGATCGTTTTTACTTTCCTTATCCTATGGAAGGAGTAATGTATGCGGTCAAAATTTTCGATGGTCAGTTTTTAGTGCGAAAGCACGTTTTGAGGTCCCTAGAGCCTACATCCTAAGTTTCAGCCAATGGGTCCGTGTGTGTGTGTCTGGCTGCAAACAAAATAGGTACCTCAAGAACGGTAAGAGCTAGAGAGTTGAAATTCGGTATGTGAGCCACAAATGTGAGAAGGATGCAACACGAAACTTTTGGTTAAGGTCGGTGCAGTAGTTGGCGGGATTTCGGCCGCTTCTTGATGAATTTCGATTATACTTACTAAACGGTAAGAGATGAATATCTCTTGAGGTATTTTGTTTGCAGCCATCAATAGGATAAGGAAAGATGTGTGATGTTCCCACCAGATTTTTTTTTTTTTTTTCGGATGAAACACTCACCGGGATGGTTCCTAGAGCCTACATCCCAAGTTTTAGCCAATGGGTCCGTGTGTGTGTCTGGCTGCAAACAAAATATCTCAAGAACGGTAAGAGTTCGAGAGTTGAAATTCGGTATGTAAACCACAATTGTGAGAAGGATGCAACACGAAACTTTTGGTTAAGGTCGGTGCAGTGGTTGGCGGGATTTCGGCCGCTTCTTGGTGAATTTCGGCTCTACTTACTAAACGGTAAGAGATATTCAATAGGATAAGGAAGGTTGTGTGATGTTCCCACCAGATTTTTTTTTCTTTTTTTTTTTTTGGATGAAACACCGGGATAAACGCTAGACAAGATGTGTCCGGCCAATCAGACTTGTGACCATCAAAACATTATCTGGTCCGATTCGGCACGGTTATTCATCGAACGTAAACGTGCGTAAAATATGTTTGAGTTCACGCTTTAATTTGGCTCGGTCGGACTTGGTTCACACCAGAAAATCTGAAAGATCAAACGATTCTCCTGGTCCTTTACGTGTCGCATTGTTCTTAACCTTCACTCGAGTTTTTTGCACATTAGTAATCATTGTGTTTATCAATATTTTTCTGGAAAAACTATACACATAGGTACGAGTACGTATTATCTACATATAAATAACTATTTTGCACTCGTAAAAAAAGAAGGAAAAATTGTTTTGACTAGGTGTGTTTCATCCATTAGGGTTTTCTGATGTGTTGTGTCGGTTCTGTTGGTGTTAGAAAGGTTCGTTGTTTTGTTATGCGAGATTTTCCGTGGAGGAGTCCGATAATGTCTGTGTTTGGGAAAATTTGCGTTCAAAATTGGATTTTCCAAATAAAATTGGTTAACTACCTTACTTACGTTGACGTATGACGCACACGAGCAGTGCATGCGTTCAACTCACATATATATTCATACTTCAGATTGTAATATGTGTAGGTATTTGTGTAATGTGAGACTTCATACTGTATTGTGTGTGTTGGTGTAATTGACCAACATAACAAGCAATAATGCTCGATGTAACTCGAGGTTTTCCGACTGGTTTTTGGGAAACTCTATGTTGGTTATTAGATAATTTTGATAACATATTCATCTACGTAATAGGTATCTAGTCTAAATCATGCATTCTTTGTGGTGGACCTGAGATCCTTTTTAAAAGTTTTTTTAATAATGACAGCTTCACTGAGAGCTTCCTTTACTAATTCCATCAACTCTATAGATTTCTTTTTTACTCCGATAATGCCGCCACTGTGGTCGCTACTTGAATAAATTAGCTACTCAATTGTCCTCACGAGGCTGAGTGCACCCAGTATTTCTAGCACAAGTAGAATACATTCAATACAATACATACAAAGAAAGAAAGACTTAAAATTTAGCAGATCTAAAGTAGCTTCAGTGCAGCATGCTACGATTGCTAGCAATGCTACATGTTGTCTCAATACCATTGTGCTTTGTGCCTTAAGTAAAGTTCTTGTGACACAAATCGCTTTGCGATCCTCTGCAGTTCCTTATACAGCAAAGATTTACCAATAAGGACTGGCCTTACTTACGTTGACGTATGACGCACACGAGCAGTGCATGCGTTCAACTCACATAATATTCATAGGTACTTCAGATTGTAATATGTGTATTTTTTGTGTAATGTGAGACTTCATACTGTATTGTGTGTGTTGGTGTAATTGACCAACATAATAAGCAATAATGCTCGCAGAGCTCGCTGTAACTCGAGGTTTTCCGAATGGTTTTTGGGAAACTCTATGTAGGTTATTAGATAATTTTGATAACATATTCATCTACGTAATAGGTATCTAGTCTAAATCGTGCATTCTTTGTGGTGGACCTGAGATCCTTTTTAAAAGTTTTGTAAAAATGACAGCTTCACTGAGAGCTTCCTTTACTAATTCCATCAACTCTATAGATTTCTTTTTTACTCTGATAATGCCGCCACTGTGGTCGCTACTTGAATAAATTAGCTACTCAATTGTCCTCACGAGGCTGAGTGCACCCAGTACTAAAAATGACAGCTTCACTGAGAGCTTCCTTTACTAATTCCATCAACTCTATAGATTTCTTTTTTTACTCTGATAATGCCGCCACTGTGGTCGCTACTTGAATAAATTAGCTACTCAATTGTCCTCACGAGGCTGAGTGCACCCAGTATTTCTAGCATAAGTAGAATACATTCAATACAATGCATACAAAGAAAGAAAGGCTTAAAATTTAGTATAGCTTCAGTGCAGCATGCTACGATTGCTAGCAATGCTACATGTTGTCTCAATACCATTGTGCCTTAAGTAAAGTTCTTGTGACACAAATCGCTTTGCGATCCTCTGCAGTTCCTTCTAAGTAGAATACATTCAATACAATACATACAAAGAAAGGCTTAAAATTTAGTAGCTTCAGTGCAGCATGCTACGATTGCTAGCAATGCTACATGTTGTCTCAATACCATTGTGCCTTGAGCCTTAAGTAAAGTTCTTGTGACACAAATCGCTTTGCGATCCTCTGCAGTTCCTTATACAGCAAAGATTTACCAATAAGGACTGTTGCAGTGTTGCCAGTGACGTAAGAACTTTAGGTATTTGTTTGCAACAGTCTTGTGTAGGTCCTACGGGATGGACATGCTACGACACAGACCACATACGTCTAATGTAGCAGTTGTTTCATTGCTACGAAATAAAAACGCAAAATTTACTTTATTACACACCAAATGCCAAATAAAGGACAAAAAAACCCGGTCTCCCGATTGCAAAACCTAGTGTAACACACATTCAGCCATTGGTGATGGCTGTAAAAGAATTTCTGTATCTACCCTGCAGAACCGTAATTCAATCAAGTACCTACTTACCTATGTTAACATTATAGGTCCTAGGTCCTACTTATGTATTATTATAGGTCTTGGGTATCTTGAGCCTTGGTGTCATAAACAACCGTCTCACTGTCATAAACTGTCATAAATAGTGTACGGTTTCAAGGGTAAAGTCATAAAACCGAGATTAACTGAGGCAGTCTTGTATTGTTGAATTGTTGGCTTACATGTGTGTAGTTCCTATTTGTGATTTGTATCCACTTTGTGTTGGAAAGTTTCTATCCAACTTTTTTTTATATAAAACCTATACTAGTTTCAACATGAGTTTATGAAGCTTAAATGCTCTTGTATCTAGTTAGCTATGTAGCTATAAACTTGAAAGTTTTGTATGCAGAAAATCTTTTATTTTGGTATGTATTAGAGTTATACACCAGATACACCTATTTCTATCAATAGTGCAATAATTCTTCTGTTATCTTATTCTTTTATCCTTTATAGCATTTTGCACTGGAAAAGTCGTTTTAAGCCGTTTTACCTAAAGAGGGCGTAAGCAGAGTTAGGCCCTTATGGCATACAATAATAGTTATGTAGTTACTGTTATTAGCACAAGTAGTCGTACGATACTTAAAATTCAAATAGATTTAATCGACTTACTTTCTGTGTCAAAGGTCACCCAACAAATGCCGTTAGATTGAGTTTTGCCTTTGCTGTGCGATCTGTATTGCCTTCTGATTTGCAATTTGCATTGATCAGATGCGAGCAAGACATGAGGGACAATATAAAATACATCTCCAATTCTTCACTTACCTCGCAACCGTGAATAGAAACCCGGACAAACTAGGAATAGATAAGATATTTTCTAAAGAGAGTAAGGAACTTGGGATCTCATTAAGATTATGAAAAATCTTGTCAAGATATCTGTTGCAGGAAATGTTGCTTACTATATTCTATTTACAAAGTACCTACCTACCTACAAGGTATAAATATGGACATTATGCATAAGTATTTTTTTATGAACCTATCAACTATTTATCGGTGTATTTTGACTAATCCTCTGTCCAGTCTGACAAACCTATTTGTTCGGACCTCTCTATTGCGCCAGTTCTTTTGGTTAGCAATTTTCGCCGGCTCAGACTGACTGTGTGTGGCGGAAAAAGCTTCCGACTTCTGGTATCTCAGACGGTGTGAGATTGAGTGGTCGTCGTAACAAATGTTGAGCTGTTTTAGAGTGATTCTTCATAGAGTGTTCTTCATAGTCCTGATCCTGACATCCACCGCAGACCTGAAGAATACACTGCACAAGTCAGACCTGATGAAGAATTCACTGCATAAGTTTAGCAAATCAGCTAACGGCAGCGGAATACATTGAGTGAAAGTACCACAATGTCACTATTTGCCAATATCCCTACCTGAGGGCATCTTAACCAGTTGCAGTCTTGTGGACCAAGTTGTGAACCTTTAAGTACCTAGGCCAAACAAAGTGTGGTCCTTTTTTAAAGGAGTTCAAGTCACTCTATAACTGCTGATGTTTTTAAGCAACGAGGGTTTTACCACAGATGCCACACCCAAGAAACGCTAGAAAATCTATCAACATTAAAGCCCTTTTTTTACTGTATCAGCAGACGTTTTACTCTACATTCGACGACAAAAGCTCCTCGACTCCTCACATGAACCTCACCCAGCCTGAGTGGGTCCGGGAAAAGGCAGCAGCCCGCGATTGTCCATATTGTCATCCATCCAGATAACATCCACGAGCAAAGTTGCTTTAGGGCGCGGGTTTAATCCCAGCCAAGGCAAGGTATTTTATTAGGTACCATTCATTTGATTGTACGCTGCACTGAAGCATCAATTCCAAACATCTATTTCGCCAAAATTTGTTTCAGCCTGACTTGAGAGTGAGAATTTTTGTTCATAAAATGGGATGTAAAATGCGATCCAAGGGACTGATTCGCTCGGTTCCATTTCTGTTTCTACCAAATTTCAATGAAATGAGACAAACGGTTCGAAAGTTGTAAAACAAACATACCTTCCTACAAATTAACAAACATACCTTCCTACAAATTAACAAACACACCTTCCTACAAATTAACATAAAACCTAGTTTCAACATGAGTTTATGAAGCTTAAATGCTCTTGTATCTAGTTAGCTATGTAGCTTCAAACTTGAAAGTTTTGTATGCAGAAAATCTTTTATTTTGGTATTAGAGTAGGGTTGCCAACCGTACGTTATTTCCCGGAACAATCCGTATTTTTGTCAAAAATCAAATGTTCCGCCGGAACACGCCTTTGTTCCGGTTTTTTTCCAAATCTATGGAAAATACGGGAACTGACTAATAAACAGAAAAAATTACAAAAAAAAAAAAAGCTTGAAAAGATAGGTAGGTACGTACGAAAAACACAAAAACCCGCGAGTCAAGTAGGTAGTGCAGTGTAGGTAGTAACGTACTAGTACGAATGTATAACGTACAGCGTACAGGTGCACGCAGCATGATTCATAAATCTTGATCTCTAGGCCTATGCATGCCTTTGTTCCGGGTAAAAATCGGGAAATCCGTATTTTTTCACCATTTTTCTAGTTTGTACCGTATATGCCGAAAAAAAAGTTGGCAACCCTATATTAGAGTTATACACCTATGTCTATCAATAGTGCAATAATTCTTCTTTTATTTTATTCTTTTATCCTTTATAGCATTTTGCACTGGAAAAGTCGTTTTAAGCCGTTTTACCTAAAAAGGGCGTAAGCAGAGTTAGGCCCTTATTGCATAAAATAATAGTTACCTATGTAGTTACTGTTATTAGCACAAGTAGTCGTACGATACTTAAAGTTCAAACAGATTTGTATCGACTTACTTTCTGTGTCCAAGGTCACCCAACAAATGCCGTTAGATTGAGTTTTGCCTTTGCTGTGCGATCTGTATTGCCTTCTGATTTACAATTTGCATTGATCAGGATTTATATCTATAAAGCCCGCCACTCGCGATGAATTTTATCGCATTCGATGATCGATTAGTCCATCGCATGCGCCAGTTCTTTTGGTTAGCAATTTTCGCCGGCTACTTACGCTCAGACTGACTGTGTGTGGCGGAAAAAGCTTCCGACTTCTGGTGTCTCAGACGGTGTGAGATTGAGTGGTCGTCGTAACAAATGCATTGATCAGGATTTATATCTATAAAGCCCGCCACTCGCGATGAATTTTATCACATGCGATGATCGATCAGTCCATCGCATGCGCCAGTTCTTTTGGTTAGCAATTTTCGCCGGCCACTCACGCTCAGACTGACTGTGTGTGGCGGAAAAAGCTTCCGACTTCTGGTGTCTCAGACGGTGTGAGATTGAGTGGTCGTCGTAACAAATGTTGAGCTAGTGTTCTTCATAGTCCTGATCCTGACATCCACCGCAGACCTGAAGAATACACTGCATAAGTTTAGCAAATCAGCTAACGGCAGCGGAATACGTTGAGTGAAAGTACCACAATGTCACTATTTGCCAATATCCCTACCTGAGGGCATCACTCAACTCGTTGGTTCTACAAATTATTTTTATCCATTCTAAAGTCCACAGTTCTAAACGGTAGCTTATCCTAAACATCTTTGTACTAGGTAGATTCGGACTACTATCACCTCAGGATCAGCGAGGACCTAATAGTGAAATTAGAAGTTGTCTCTACATGTCAAGGCTTTAAGTAATCGATTTTATTCTTTCTTAACCCATTCTGGGAGTTCTTATTCTAGGGAGCAAAAACAAAAAAAAAATCTCTGGATAGTTGATTTCGTCGGTATATGTAGTGGTAAATTGAACTTTGAGATTTCTGCACCTCACAGCTGCAGCTGATGAATCGTTACCAAATTCAATTCTGTAAACCTAATTTATGTCAACATTGTTTTGTTATTTCATGTGTTGGTCTTTGTTATCAATTCTTTGTTTATTTATATTTTGCGGAATAAAAACATCGGTGTTCATCTGTCCATAACTTGAGTCTCAATCAATAAAAATGTAGAGTAGAGTTTTAGAATAGAATATACAGGTACCTTGTTTATCCTGCCCGAATAGGACTGAAAAGGCCCTTTAACCCAGCAGTCTAAACAAGGTCTCAACATGCAACCGTCATGACCAGATAAGGACCTCTCTACCTCACCCCCCTCCTTGACAGATAGCGACGAGACCGATTTCACATATCTACAACACATCAATATCTACCATCTGATTTAAATACCGAGAACCGGCGTGAACGACCTGGTATTCCTGTGTTAAAACGCCTTATCGAAAAAAAAAAAAGAAAAAAATCCACCAGGGGCGAGAATCGAACCCGTGACCTAGCGCATACAAGGTAGACGCGCTACCCTCCCAGCTAACTAGGCTGGCGAAGTGAAAATTTGGAACTCACATCGCTTGCTCTCAATTATAATTATTCTCATTCGTCATATTAATGTAGTTTAAATTATAGAATAATGTAGTTAACATAATTATCATCAATAGATATATCTACAATCAGATAAAGCTGATAAAGCACCAGATTCTCTTCCGTATTGAAATCCAATTGACGTGAAACCCAGTGGTGGATTCCATGTACTTTTAAGCTAGGGAAGCACAGAGCACAGCTTAGTTGTATTTTCCTATGGTTTCGGTAGATGAATTTCCTATGGTTTAAATACAGGCGCGGCGCTACCACGC
This sequence comes from Diaphorina citri, assembly GCF_000475195.1. Lineage (NCBI taxonomy): Eukaryota > Metazoa > Arthropoda > Insecta > Hemiptera > Psyllidae > Diaphorina > Diaphorina citri. The sequence goes on from NW_007377647.1 coordinate 112,864, forward strand.
CAAAAGAGGGGAAACAAGCTTCAGAAGCCACTTCCGGGGTTCCTAAGACCACATACTGTTAGGTCAGTTAAAAGTTAGAACTCAACTCGTTGGTTCTACAAATTATTTTTATCCATTCTAAATTCCACAGTTCTAAACGGTAGCTTATCCTAAACATCTTTGTACTAGGTAGATTCGGACTACTATCACCTCAGAATCAGCGAGGACCTAATAGTGAAAAAAGAAGTTGTCTCTACATGCCAAGGCTTTAAGCTTTAAGTGATCGATTTTATTCTTTCTTAACCCATTCTGGGACTTCTTATTCTAGGGAGCAAAAAAAAATCTCTGGATAGTTGATTTCGTCGGTATAGTGTAGGGTTGCCAACCGTACGTTATTTCCCGGAACAATCCGTATTTTTGTCAAAAATCAAATGTTCCGCCGGAACACACCTTTGTTTCCAAGTTGTGAACCTTTAAGTACCTAGGCCAAACAAAGTGTGGTCTTTTTTTAAAGGAGTTCAAGTCACTCTATAACTGCTGATGTTTTTAAGCAACGAGGGTTTTACCACAGATGCCACACCCAAGAAACGCTAGAAAATCTATCAACATTAAAGCCCTTTTTTTACTGTATCAGCAGAGGTTTTACTCATTCGTCTGTCTGATGTCTGAAAGGAGAATCACCTTTGTTTAGTTTGGTCTTATCTAGTATTCTAGTCCTTTGCACTTTCTGTCTTTTATCCCTACAGGGTCGACCATTAGTTCAGTAATAAGAAGGCTCTTTCAAGCCATCCTAGAACTACCTACGTCTGTCTGATGTCTGAAAGGAGAATCACCTTTGTTTAGTTTGGTCTTATCTAGTATTCTAGTCATTTGCACTTTCTGTCCTTTATCCCTACAGGGTCGACCATTAGTTCAGTAATAAGAACGCTCTTTCAAGCCATCCTAGAGCTACCTACGTCTGAAAGGAGAATCACCTTTGTTTAGATAATTAATAAGAAGGCTCTTTCAAGCCATCCTAGAGATTCGTCTGTCTGAAAGGAGAAAGGGGAATCACCTTTGTTTAGTTTGGTCTTGACGGGATATTTCACAATCTCTGCATCATCAATACACTCTCTGCGTCATCAATAACTTCAATAATAGCAGCAAAAATGGCACACTAAGACTTAAAATTGCCAAGGACGAACGTTGTATCGAGTACCTTTCGGTCATACAATTTGCCAATAGCATCTGATAGACGCAATCGACAATTTGTTCGAAGTGAGAGACCTCATGATGGATTGGCACTTCGGAATGGATAGGTTGCCATTTGATCACGGAGAAGGAGATGGGGGACACGGTTAGCCCGGTGGTAACGCGCTTGCTTGCCATGCAGAAGGTCCCGGGTTCGAATCCCACCATCGACAAAAATTTGCACTCGTTTTTCGATTGCAAAGTGCGATATCCATATCAATCTGTGTATGTTCTTATCTAGGTATATAATTACCTATGTACATAGATATAGTCTGCTTCTAATAGACCCGGGTTCGATTCCCGGCGGGGTCAAGAAATTTGTATCATGCAAATGATTGATTCCGTGACTGGCTGTTGCGGGGCCCACTCAGCCTCGTGAGGAAAATGAGTAGCTATGACATATAAATGCGCATAGCGACCGGTGCCAGCATGGTAGGTAAACATTGGATTTTAGGATTATCGAGATATTGGGAAAATCCTACAATGCTGCAGTGAGCACCAAAGTTGTGACATAATAACACAAAGAAACTGCATTTACATTTACACTGTACATCTGCTGAGGCTAAGGTTTGACCGAGGTTTGACCGAGGTTTTACCCTCCGTCCGGCGACATGATATCCCGCTTCTTCACATTCTTTGACCAATGAACTGCTCCAATAGGGATTCCAAATGAGATTTTAAACCCAGAAAAACGCCTACAAATAGACTTATGGTGTGTTTCACCAACTTCGTTTTTAGCCCCTAAACAGCTTATTATTACCTTAACAGCCTTGTTAAGCCTTACCTATAAAAATCAAACGGAACTCAACAGGCCTTCTAGGGACAGAAAAAATATTGGTGAAATCCACCCTAACTGAAAGTTTGTCTAAAGTTAACTTGATACCGTAGACCAGGGGTTTAGACTGTTTAGAGTTGTGTTATTCACTGAGTCGTGTACCTAAGTGAATGTTGCATGATTGTGAATATTGCGACCCGAGTCTATTGCAGAACATTCTTCGATAATTTCCTCGATCTATTACTGCGGTATTCTAACAATTCTGAGATTTCCAAGCCATGATGGATTGTGCAAGTAAATCCAAGGAGTGTTAAAGAGTTTTGGTATGGAAGTTCATCCTTCAGTTCCCCAACGTTGCATTATTTGAGAATTTGACCACAATAATAGTGGCAGCAAACTGTTGGGATAAAGGGTAAAGGGACTCTTTATTAATATAGAGATGGTGCAAGAAAAATATTCATTACAACAAATAAATCGAAAAAAAACAAGAGAAACCCCAGATGAAATGGAGGGGGGGGGGGATGTCGAAAACAATGAAGTCCAACGACTTTGACGGAGAACGGAATATTCTGTGTTATTTTTTTTATTTAAGGAAAAGAAAGGATGATATGGATTCCAGGAACGGGTTTACCAAGGACTCTAAGGAAGTATTAATAACAAGCAGGGTCCGTCCCTCCGGGAATTTTTTAGCCCGTAGTGATTAGAGAAAATCAGTACCTATGTATGTACCTACCTAATTTGTTTAATATTCAGTTTATTATCATTCTTGATTTGATTTTTTGATTTTACTTTTATGTAATGACTAGCTGAATTCTGAAAGGAGAATCACCTTTGTTTAGTTTGGTCTTATCTAGTACTAGCTGAATTCCGTCGCTTCGCTCCGGAATCCCGCTAGTTCATCCCGAGGCATGGCCAAACTTGTGGAAAAGCTAGCTGAATTCCGTCGCTTCGCTCCGGAATCCCGCTAGTTCATCCCGAGGCATGGCCAAACTTGTGGAAAAGGCATGGCCGATCTTGTAGTTATCAAACTAAAAACATAAACGAAACTCAAATATTAGGCGAGCGAGGAAAAGTTTTCTCTCCCGCAGTCCCTAGACCATAAAAGGAATATTCCTACCAAATTTCAGATTTCTAGGTGTTGTGGTTCTCGAGATAGAGCGATCAGTGTGTGAACTGATCATATCTCAGGATCGGTTTAGATTTTCGCAAAATCCACCTAGACCATAAAAGGAATATTCCTACCAAATTTCAGCTTTCTAGGTGTTGTGGTTCTAGAGATAGAGCGATCAGTGTGGAACTATGAACTGTGAACTGTGAATGGATCTTGTTCTTATAATATAAGATTTAAAATCAAGACTAGAGCCCGTTCTCCCTTTATTCCCAATATAATGTTCAAGTGACCCATCCATTTATTGGCCTTGCTCGGCGTAGCTTAACATAGGTGACGCTAAAACTGGTCTTAAATGATCGACTGAAGACAAGTGTTATCTAAAACTTTCTCGCTTTGAGTTCATAGGTCGTCGCGACAAATTTCAAGATCAGAGCTCAATTGTGTGAGAAAATGTGAAAAAAAAATCCCACAATTACTCAATTAACTTTAAGTCACCCATCCATTTATTGGCCTTCACCGAAGCGAATACAATAGTCCGTCCCTTATACCTTTTTATTACTATTGTAATAATAAAGGAAGGACGGACTAAAAATGGGGGATCATTGAACTTTTTTTTTTTCAGAGGTTTGAAACTCGAGATACCAAGATCAAAATAGAGATAATTTTAGAGAGATTCGATAGAGGAAACTGTTTACTTTTTTTTTTTTCAGAGGTTTGAAACTCGAGATACCAAGATCAAAATAGAGATAATTTTAGAGAGATTCGATAGAGGAAACTGTTTACTGCTGAGGTCTTATCGTCCCAGAAGCGAACAGAGAAGGAAGACAGGATAGTAGAAAGCCAGCCTCTCCGGGAACGAATTTTATCTGATTAGGATAAGGTTCGTACCTTTTATCGGTCTGCACCATCCGACTCATGATGAAATCCATTTCAAAATGTTAGTAAGTGTATCACAAATTTGGATTCCTGATTTTCTTTGTTAAATTTTAAATAAGAATTCTTGTTGGGGAACTTCGGATTAGCAAGATTTTCAAGGTTTTTTTCCTCCCCGTATTTTCCCCAAAACCTGATTTCGGCCTTGCCAGCATGCAAAGTTTCATCCCGATTCCTCCCATCATCACCCTCCCAGTCATCAGCAGGAAGAGCTCTTCCCATTTTACCGCTATTTTCGTTCCGTCATACATCCACTCAAACTAATTGCTTTTATTTTGCATTTTTCCAACAGATTTCATTTCTTCCATCAGTTCTTTTTTCTTCGCTCTCTTTTTTTGCCTTGCCTCTTCTTCACTTCTTTCACCACCTCTTCTTTTTATTCCCTTTTGCCTCCTTATTTCTTCTTTTTCTCCTTCTTCTTCTGCTTTATTCTCTTTTACCTCCTTTCTTCTTTACACAAAACACGAAATTTTCTCATTTTCAACTTCACCTCTTTTTTTTCATTCCTTAGTTATCTTTCTCCTCCTTTTTCTACGTTTTCTTTTTCTTTCGTCCAATTCAACAAGAAGAAACAGAAGACAAGAAGAAGAAAGAGAAAAAGAAGAAGAAGGAGAGAGAGAGAGAGAGAGAGAGAGAGAGAGAGAGAGAGAGAGAGAGAGAAATAGACAGCTTCTTCAATATTCTTTCTCATTGGTGATTGTGACACTCACCCACACGATTTACCAGTGAGTAGGAATATCTTCATTAGCTTTAACAGAAGGAATGGCTTTCTTAAAGGAAACTACCTATTGTGTGAATGGAGCGTAGGAGATGGTTTTATCCATTCACGAGCGGGAGTTTTGTCATCTCCACTATTGTACAATGAGTTTTTCCTCATTTTATTTTTGCTACAGAATACCTATGATAGAAAAAAGAATAGAATTGAACTTGTTTACCTACGTAATAAGATGTAGAATATGTAGGTTGTAGGTACATAAACATATTCCTTCTCAAATAGGATGGGTTTGAGGCTTAGGTGTAGGGGGCAAACAGCCCTAAAAGATGGTATAACCCTATAGCCCTATACGAATCTACGAAAACTATGGTACTGATCCTTATCCTTGTAATCCTAGAGGTAGCAGTCCTACAGGACAGGGAAGGACATTGGTGCCCTAAATATGAGTAGGTACATGTTACACGTGATTTAATATGTACCTAGGTGTTCAGAGTTGCATGTTGGAAAGTATAAAAAAAAAAAAAAAAAAACCGCAAGCACCTACCTACGTAAGGTTATACATAAGGTACCAGAGGAAAATTGGTACCTAGATGGTTTTTTAATGCTTTAAATTGAAACAGCTATCTAATTATAACATCAGGTAATAAGTAGGTACCTATGTATTAAAAAAAAAAAAAAAAAACAGTTGGAACAAATACTTGGAAAGAAAAAAGTCACCGTGAGTAATTATTATGTGCCATATTTACATTACCTATGTATTTATTTACCTATGTACCTAAAAATATACCTAAGCACAGTTTTTCTTTGACTTTAGTAGTTGTTTTTCTTTTTCAAGTGGTTCGGACGATAAATTGTTGACAGACATCAACGTATTTTTTTACCTTTTTCAAGCCACTTTTACTAATTTTCAGTATGTACTTACTTATCTTACCTAGAGTTAAGTAAGTTAGTAAGTATTGTGAGGTATAATAGTAATTTCAAGTCAAAATCTATTGTGGTACGTTTGACAGCGTTGCTTTGTCTTTTGATGATTCACTAGTCTTAGGGCCGAATGCACAGTCGTTCCTAAATGATTTAGGTTCCCTTTTTCCTTAAGATTTCCTATTTCCTTAAGGTATCCATTTTCCTATGTTGTTTATTTTCTTCTGCTTTAATACTAATGGCGTCTGTTCGTCATAGGCCACTTTCGATTTTTCACCTATCATCTCTTCTATTTGGATACTAATCGCGTTCATTTGCCATCGACCAGTTTCGATTGATTTTTAGTTGCTATGGATACAATATACACTGGAATGCAAAAAATTCAGGACATATTTACATTAACTATGTATTTATTTACCTATGTACCTAAAAATATACCTAAGCACAGTTTTTCGTTGACTTTAGTAGTTGTTTTTCTTTTTCAAGTATATTTTTCGTTGACTTTAGTAGTTGTTTTTCTTTTTCAAGTGGTTCGGACGATAAATTGTTGACAGACATCAACGTATTTTTTTACCTTTTTCAAGCCACTTTTACTAATTTTCAGTATGTACTTACTTATCTTACCTAGAGTTAAGTAAGTTAGTAAGTATTGTGAGGTATAATAGTAATTTCAAGTCAAAATCTATTGTGGTACGTTTGACAGCGTTGCTTTGTCTTTTGATGATTCACTAGTCTTAGGGCCGAATGCACAGTCGTTCCTAAATGATTTAGGTTCCCTTTTTCCTTAAGATTTCCTATTTCCTTAAGGTATCCATTTTCCTATGTTGTTTATTTTCTTCTGCTTTAATACTAATGGCGTCTGTTCGTCATAGGCCACTTTCGATTTTTCACCTATCATCTCTTCTATTTGGATACTAATCGCGTTCATTTGCCATCGACCAGTTTCGATTGATTTTTAGTTGCTATGGATACAATATACACTGGAATGCAAAAAATTCAGGACAGTTTTCAGTTTTCATTGAACATTGTTACAGCCATTTTAAGGTCAATCTGTTCCAAATTTTCCGTACGTCAGTGTATTGAAATTAAAATGTAAAAGAAAGTCGGAAATACACATTGCGCTTACGTAACCAGGAGGAGTTTAGGATCCACTATGCATATGAATTTTAGGAAAGCACTGAAAGGAATCCCTCATTATTAAGGTACGACTGTGCATTCGGCACTTAATTTCTCAACCTAAGTAGAACTGACTGTAAACGTAATCTTATAGAGATAAAGACAGAGGTATTGTTTATCGGAAAAACGTTTACTCCACCCAATAGTAGACCCGAGCTTAATTATACCAGGTTGTATATTTCAGTGCAACACGACTTAGAACATGATTGAGAAACAATAAAATTGCAAAGAGAATAAAAATTGAACCTTACCTAGAGTTAAGTAAGTTAGTAAGTATTATGACGTATAATAGTAATTTCAAGTCAAAATCTATTGTGGTACGTTTGACAGCGTTGCTTTGTCTTTTGACGATTCACTAGTCTTAATTTTTCAACCTAAATAGAACTGACTGTAAACGTAATCTTATAGAGATAAAGACAGAGGTATTGTTTATCGGAAAAACATTTACTCTTTCCAATAGTGGACACGAGTTTAATTATACCAGGTTGTATATTTCAGTGCAACACGACTTAGAACATGATTGAGAAACAATAAAATTGCAAAGAGAATAAAAATTGAATATTAGTACTCTTATATTATAATAAACCATGTATGAATGGCATATCATGTCAGTTACTAATTAATCAGAGTACCATTCGTGGCCGAGTGGGTATCACACTAGGCTTGGACGCCGGAGGTCCCAGGTTCGACTACCGATACCGGCAGGGTCGAAGGTTTTTCGGCTCTGTGCTAGGGATAGGTTCGAGGAAAAGCACAGAGCCAGATTAGACTCTGTGCTTTTTCTCGAATTCTAGGTCCATCTCACCACTTGCAACCCTTTATCTTCTTCCTTTATTCTACCTTTTTCCAATGCTATTTGGGGTGGGCGTTTCCTCCTTGTATTTCATCTCTCCAATACAGACTTTTGAATACTTCTTCTTTTCTCTATTCGTTTTCTCTCCAAGATCCTCGAAAATCCAAGATCGCTAAAAAAGATCTTCCTTCCACTTTATCTCTCCATGTCATTTTCGGCCGACCGCGACCCCTTCTCCTTTTACCCCCTGTATCTAAACTCAATTCTGTTTTCTACATAATTTTCATCGTACCACCCCGTAGATTGGCAATCTCCATTCAACATGTTGACATAACTAAGGTAGTACCTAAGTATCTGATTAGGAAATGAAATCTAAATTCAATGGGATCTCAATATCCATTGTTCTTTGGTATTTATGTTTGTAACAAGAAATAAACCACGTGTTGTGTGTAACATGGATTTGTTTACAAACAAGTGGTGATTCTAACTTGGTGGCGTAGGGCGTAGTGTTCAAGAATCTCAAGGTGAAGGCGTGTGGTAGGTAAAAGGGAGGAAAAGGGTTCAACCCCAGTCAAGGCATGGAATTTCATTATCCCTCGTTCATTTGAGAATGTGACTACAAAGCCCACATAACGAGAGATCTCTAATGCGTTCTACTATTTGCAACTTACAGATCAAAAATTCCAATTTGAACAATAGGGACATTAAACGTAAATTATACATAGGTATTGCAGAAAAAAAATCGAATTATAATTTAATACTAAACTAAGAAGACAATATAATCTAGTGTCGGCATTTACTGTCACATAATGTTCTTCCTCGAATGACTTGACCTGGACTCGAACCACCAACCTCCCCATCCAAAGTCTCCACTACACCACTGAGGTTGTACATAAGAATTTCGAAAGTCCAATACTCGATATTTTCAGCAGCTTTATTAGATAAAATTTCCATTACGTAAACACAAAATAAGACAAAAAATGTGGATTCAAAAATCCCAATGTAACCCAAGTAGATACAAGTCAGGACTCAGGAGTCAATGACATACATGAGAAAATACCCTGCAGGTCTACAAATGTTCTACCCTACATCGAAAATTTGTAAAAAAAAATACATATAAACATCTACAGCTACACTTGCGAGCAAAAAATTGGGGAAAGATGGCCTTTGAAACATTTTAAACATCAATAATATTTCAATTTAAAAAAGAGCGAACTAGACAACCAAAGACGGTATCTTGAGTACAAAATGTTCTACCCTACATCCAAAATTTGTAAAAAAAAAAATAATAAAAAAAATAAAAAAATACATATAAGCATCTACACTTGCGAGCAAAAAATTCGGGAAAGATGGCCTTTGAAACATTTTAAACATCAATAATATTTCAATTTAAAAAAGAGCGAACTAGACAACCAAAGACGGTATCTTGAAGACAAGACTGACACGAGATTTAAGCTGATAAAAAAAAGGCTGTCAGAGTAAAGAAATGCAAACTGTCCCAAATTCTTTGCAATCGAGTGTACATGGATTTTTGGATTTGAATACAGGTAACATTACGAGGTAGGTATTCAATACCTTACGTGATTTCAACATTTTAATCATCTCAGGTTTATTTTGATAACAAATATAATTATTTTCCCCTTCTCTAACACTCTCATTGCAACACTTTCCGAAAACGTGGTTGAGTGGAAAATAAGAAGAAATCAGAAAAAAATACCCAAGGAGATTAATAAAAAAAAAAAAAAAAATAATAACATAAGAATGATTCGCCTCAGATAAAGCCGAGGAAAGATTAGAAACATAACATTACGAATTGAAAATTCAAACTGTTTAACTTACCTACCTCCCACGGAGCTCTAACGTTATCAACTCAAAATTCACCGAATTCGGATACCCGGCTGGATTATGACCCAGATATACGTACAACAAAACGATTTGGAATTTCAGTCAGCAATTAAGTAGGTGCTTCCGTGTATGGGACTTGTTCGAGTGGGCGAAAGAAAAACTTTAAAGATAAGAAAAAACGGGCACAATTTTTTTCTTTTTTGGTCGACTTTTTCCTACCCTATCCTCCTCCTCAATTTCTGGACGATAAAACCTGCGTTGTTGTACGACTAGTTCCAACCTCTACAAAAACCTCTAAAAAAAGAACAAATTTTTTTCTCTTTCTCGGAACGGTTGGCTTTTTCCTACCCTGTCCTCCTTCTCAATTTTGGGACGATAATAAGACCCCCCTTGTTACAAGTTCCCTCGATCAAACCTCTTGGAAAAAACGGACCATTTTTTTTCTCTTTCTCGAAACGGCCGACTTTCTCTCCTACGTCCTTATCCTAATTGTCAATTTCGAGACGATAAGACCTCCGTTGTTACAGTTCCCTCTATCGAACTTCTAAAGAAGAAGAAGAAAAAGAAAAAAAAAAAAAAAAAAAAAAAAAAACGGACTAATATTTTCTTTTTCTCGGAACAGCTGACTTTACCCTATCTTCCTTCTTCTCAATTTCGGGACGATTAGACCTCCATAGTTTCCTTGATCAATCCTCTCGAAAAAAAAAGAAAAAAAAAAGAGAGATGGGAACTATTTTTCTCGGATTCTCGGAACGGTTGACCTTCTCCTACCCTATCAAAAAAAAAAAAAAAATCTTTTTCTCTGATTCTCGGTACAGCTGACTTTACCCTATCCTCCTTCTTCTCAATTTCGGGACGATTAGACCTCCATTGTTACATTTCCCTCTATCAAACCCTCTATCTGAGGGGGAAAAAAATCTTATTCTCTGATTCTCAGAACCGCCAACTTCTTCCTACCCTATCCTCCTTCTCAGGGGTGCAATAGTCCTACATACTGGACTCCGCACACAGGAATTTCACCAGAAAAGACCCCCATTTCAATGTAATGTAATGTAATCCTCCTTCTCAATTTTGGGACCATTAGACCTCCGGTGTTACTTTTATCAAACCTCCAAGGGGGAAAAAATCCCAGCGGAACAATTTTTCCCTCATCCCGTTATAAATGAACAGGAACACGGGACGGAACTCCTAATCGAGCAAGTGCGTGAAAACCGCGGCCCGTCAGTTCTGAATTTCATAATTTCGACGTCTTTCCTTCGTCATCCGCCGAGTTGCAATCATCTCGCAGTATCGCGACTGAAAATATTTCGGGCAACAGGTGGACAGAGCGAAGTATTTTGGATTGATTTTACCGAGGTAAGTTATAGTTTTTTGACGTGTAGGTAGCTTTTAATAGAATAGTTTTCTACTTAAAAGTTCTTTTTATTTCCTCGGGACTTTATCCGGTTTTGACTTTTTTTATGCTTTAATGCAAAAATTAAATGTTAAAAAAAAAAAAATAATAATAATAAAAAAAATTCATTCAAAAATTTGTTTTTAAATCTAGAGCCAAAATTGATTGTGGAAGTATTGAGCACGAAATTATTTTATTATTCGATTAGGAATTTTAAGTTTATCAAGTCAAGCATTTACTTAAATAGTCAAATGCTTGTAACAAATGTATCCACACCTCGACAAATTACATGACTTAAAAATAAATGTGTGTACCAAGACTACCAAGTTGTGTAGCAAAAATTACCTATATCACAATTCTGTAACAAGATTTGACTCAAATATGCAAAGATCCTTAGTTAAATAAGAGCATGTACATATTATTATTATTATTATTATTTAATATGTTCAACTCTTTATTTCGTTCACGATGTACGTAAGTATGTATCAAAGGCGTGTAATGTAGGTACTTGTAAATTGCAGGTCAAGTAGGTAGGTAGACCTCTTACAATCTTACATAATTATATCAGATTTCCAATATCACTGATGAAAATGCTGAGGTGTGTAATTTTGCACGCTTTCCCTTTTCAACACCTTTTGAGCACTCATATCTTGAATTTTTATCAATTTATTAAATATCAATAAATGAACTGGTTATAATTTATCCCAACAACATCGATGGTTGGATATTTGTTGGCCTTACGATATAACGTACGTTACCTTTTTTTAAGAGGTTTGACAGAGGGAACTGTAACTGCTATGGTCTTATCGTCCCGAAATCGAAGAGAGAAGGAAGACAGGATAGGAAAAAGCCAGCCGTTCCGAGAACGAACATTATCCCATCAGCTTAGTTGGTAGGATAAAATCCGCCCGGGCGGATTTTATCCTACCAACTAAGCTAACTAGGCTGGCAAAAAAGATCTTTTATTTTCACTGCCCTGACGCAAAGACCAGTCCCTATAATATTTGGTTCATCTACTACAGTCCAGCTGATCAAGAAATTGAGTGCTCTCCTTGTAGCGACGATGAAACATGTCTGCATTACCAGGAGCAAAAATTGATTTCACATACAGTGTAAATCGTTTCAGTACTTGTGGAATCATGCAGTTAACGAGCAAGTTGAATGAATCAATTTCAATAGCACCAAAGATTTGCTTGAAACTATCAACGTGGGACAAAACACGAGCAAATAAACCTTCCAGGGATCTTGGGTCAGAAGCTAATGATTCTTCATTAATCAATTCATCAAATAAGGGAGCAAGTATTTCTTGATTGATCAATTTTTCTACATGAGTCACGTCAGTTAAATTTACCAGGGCTATAATGAAACACGATACTTTGCTACTTTCCCGGTTATTATACGCTCTTAGTAGAAGATTTTGGATTTTGGTTAGTAGACATTGCTTCAAAGATTCCCAATTGGTGCTGATCTTTTCAAACTCGGGTTTATCTTTGCACGCATTGATATGGAACTGAATGAAAGTGATTTCAGAAAGTATTCTCTCCAGAATAATCGTCTCATCATCACAGTTGTGCAATTGATTTAAAACCTTCATTGAATGTTCAATGTGTCTTATGTTTGTAAGAACTTGCTTTTGTAACTTCAACTGTTTCTTCTTTTTGATATAAACATTCATTTCTTCGATCGTGTTTGCCAATTTCCCATGGGTTTGTCGAATGTGTCCAGACAGTTGACCAATAGGAGACTGGATATTGTCTAATCTTTTGTCCAGGTCAATCAGATTGGTTGATAAACTGATAAACTCAGTGTAGTCCTTATTGATCAGTTCAATCATTGCAGATCTCAGTGTTTTCAAATATATTCCGAGATCATCTCGCATGATTTCCAAGTTGGCATTTCTTCTATGATCTTGTAGGAATTGGTCGACGGAGAATGACTCTTTGATGAATTCATCTGCGTTGAAACAAAGTTCTTGTGGACATTTGGGAAGAACAAAGTCTCCGGGTGCTGAGTTTGGTATCATCATCTTGTATTTCTGAAACAAACAAATGCAATTTATTATAAAAGGTAAAGAGATTAAAAATGGTAAACGTAAGTGCATACTATGATAAATACTGACTAACAATCTTCGATGTCTAAAATGGAAAGTCATTACAATTTCTTTTCCATTGAAGTATAATGCAAAACAAAGCTCTTCAGTTCAGTGAATCACTAGTAAAGGACTCAAGAGGTCGAAGAATTCTTTCTTCAAATTCAAAAGCCTTTCATTCCTCAGAGAAAGGGAGGGAGGGGAAGGATTCTCCCTCCCTTCCGGTTTTAATTACTTGCTAAATTCCTCCCCCCTTGGACTCCCCCCCCCTCCTCCTGACAACCGAATACAGAGGGAATTGATTCAGAAGGACGACTTTCCATCATCTTTGTTACCAGGCATCCGTTTAGGAGGGGGTGATCGAAATTCTGGATGGTATGGAGAGAGGATAAATGAATTCTGGATAGTATGGAGAGAGGATAAATGAATTCTGGATGGTATGGAGAGGATAAATGGAATTTGCCACTCTGAGAAATTACCTACTTCTGGGTGTATGCTATTCGCGAGATACAGATTATTTTTTTAGAGCCCCATTAGAGTTTTTTTTTTTTTTACTGTAGGTCATAGGTGTTATCAAATTTTAGCATACCTATTACCTACATACCCTACATTAATAAATAAATAACGAATAAATAGGGTTATTAATGGAAAGTAATAACTTTTTACCATGTCTGCCCCTCATAATCAAGGTCAACATAAATTATTAACCAATTAAACAAAGTATGTATAACACAATTAAATTGCCTGCCTCCCCTTAGGCAACTTTACATTTAAAAAAAAAAAAAAAAAAAAAAAAAAGGTTTGCGTTGTCCAGTCCTACGATATAAAACCCAATACCCTCAGGGAGCACATGGCCACATACATAGAGCATGTCTGCTCTATGTAACGAGGAACAATGGAATTTTCCTTTTTTGTCTACGACTTCTAGATCCCGAGATAAATCGATTTAAAAAATACCGGTAAATCTTGAACTTTCACGACATACGCTCCCGTACACGATGACGTAACATCAAATGTCCCGAGCAAAGCTCCCTCGCAGGCAACACATTAATGTGTTTGTGCGCTTACGTTTCTGCGCATTTCTTTCTGCTCCTCCGCAAGCGTGCTTGTAACCTACGGGACGAAAAAGACAACTGCGTGAAGTCTGACGTCACACATCTTTGAACTCTTTCATTAGAACGGAAAATAAAAATTGAATTTTCGACCTTTTACAGTTATTTGGAGTTTTGACCTCAGATTTGGATTTTTCACAACTTTTTACATAGGAATCGCCCATTTATTAATATTTTTTACCCATTTGCAACTGCTCCATTAGGAATTAGCTCTCGAGAGCGCCATATTAAATTTCCGTTGATTTTCATATTGTATTCCATTTCCCACTTTCTACTCCCTTTTCCTCCAAGTTTTTCATCCCTCTTATTTAATTCTCATTTCTTTTATCTTTCAAACTCTTTGTCTTCCCATCCCCTTTATGACTTTCTGATTTCTCATTGTTTCTGTTTTATTGTGGTCGGAAAATATAGAATTACATTAAATAGCGAACATTAAAATCTAATACATAGAGTTTAAACATTGAAAAGCACGAGACAAGATGCTAGGTAGAAGACGGAAAAGCAGTAACAGAAGAGCATACTAAATACATATTTCTACTAAAAAATGTCTTTTCCATTTTACTCTTCTGTCTGTTTTGACAAAGAGCGTTCTACAATTTGAACCAGTTCTGATAAACTATCAACATCGTTGATATTCAAGCCTGTTTTCTGAACTACAGTTCTATAATGTTCAACATCCAGGGAGATCTGTTGCTTGATCTTTTCTTCATCTCCTACACCTCCACTTTTAGAATTATCACCTCCAGACTTTTCCCGGATTTTCTTGAATCTCCTCAAACTTTCCTCGGTTCGCTGCACAGACGTAATCACCTCACGGACAGAGTTGAAATACTCCTTGGTTATTTTGCTGAAAATCTGTAGCAGCCACTCTTTGGAGCCGGGAAAGTCGTTCATGAATTTTAGCGGTGGAGCGATTAGCAAGCTGACATATCGTTTCTGTTTGAAAAATTACTATTAGAATTTGACAGGGATTTTAAGAGCGCTTTGTTGGGTATTTGGGTACGTTTCTTTCTTCATTCTCTTTGTTCATCCTTTTCCTTTCACTCACCAACCTCAGTGGTGTAGTGGTTAGCGCCGTGGACTTCGGATCTGGAGGTTGGTGGTTCGAGTCCTAGTCAAGTCATAAAATTTAGCGTAGTGCATTAAGCAGGGAACGACATTTGTGACAGGCATTTATGCTCAACACAATTAAAATTCCTTTTCCTTTCACTCTCTTTGAGAGCTCCCACGTTCTTTTCACTTTTTTCTTTGCATTTTACAAGTTTCTTCTTCTCTTTTCTTATTAGTCACAGAAGAAACACATTTTATCAGACAACAATTCTCTAGCCTTTTTCGCAATGCTGATGAGACCCCTATTCAGAGTCTGATTGGGACTTGCAACCTGTATGACACTATCAATGCAATCGAAATACTATCAACAGTATCAACTCAATCCTCAGTTCAATTCAATTTCTGCACTCCTAATACAATTTCCTTCCGAAGGATATATCCGTTCTCTCTTCGTACGCTATCATTTCTTCTGTTGTATTCAAGTTTAACAGTCTGAAATGACGTGGAATATCATTGACAGATCGGATGTGTGCCAAACTCTCCTTGGCAACATGGTCGATGATTTTCTCTTCAATGAGAGTTACTTTTCCACTCAATACAACCAAGCTTTCCTCAAGACTATCCTGGAGACATTTTCTCTTCTGCTCAGAAAGTATTATCTTTTGAGATACAACATCCACCAACGATGAAAGTTTGGACCTCAACCATTGTATGTCATTGTTTAAGCATACCAGGAACAATGTTTTCTGAATGTTGACGTCCGTTTTGGGCCAATCATCTTTCATAGTTTCATCACAAAACGTACAGAAACGTGATATGATCTGCAAAGTTAATTTCCACAAGCGACGTACTATTGGTGGTAGGAACACTTGGTCACTCCAGCACATTTCAATACATTCCCAAGTCTGCTTCACTGCAGCTAACTTGCAAGGTTTGTTCTTATCTACCTTGAAGTCTGATCCTGGTAATATTGCAAGAGACGTCTCAACTTTTCCAGCTATATTTTGAAATCTCAACTGAAAATAGACCGTTACATTCCAGCTATTGATAAACTGTTTATATTCCTCACAGTCCCGAACTTTCTTTACACTTTGCCAATCATTACAACGATCCTCCAGCTGATCAAGAAATTGAGTGCTCTCCTTGTAGCGACGATGAAACATGTCAGCATTACCAGGAGCAAAAATTGATTTCACATACAGTGTAAATCGTTTCAGTACTTGTGGAATCATGCAGTTAACGAGTAAGTTGAATGAATCAATTTCAATAGCACCAAAGATTTGCTTGAAACTATCAACGTGGGATAAAACACGAGCAAATAAACCTTCCAGGGATCTTGGGTCAGAAGCTAATGATTCTTCATTAATCAATTCATCAAACAAGGGAGCAAGTATTTCTTTATTGATCAGTTTCTCTACATGTGTAACGTCAGTTAAATTTACCAGGGCTATAATGAAACACGATACTTTGCTACTTTCCCGGTTATTATACACTCTCAGTAGAAGATTTTGGATTTTGGTTAGTAGACATTGCTTCAAAGATTCCCAATTGCTGCTGATCTTTTCAAACTCTGGCTTATCTTTGCACGCATTGATATGGAACTGAATGAAAGTGATTTCAGAAAGTAATTTAAAATTCCCTGTACTTGTTGGAAACAAATTAGTTCTCAAAAAAGTTTCGTCTGCCTCCTTTCAGTGTAATATTGGCACGTAGGTATTACAATACTTGTACGGAAGTGGGAGTCCTTCTGGTACAGACATTAAGCAGTGGATAAAAAATATTTCTCCTTACCGCGTACATCAGGTATTGATGGTAAAGTGATTTAAAATTCCCTGTACTTGTTGGAAACAAATTAGTTCCCAAAAAAGTTTCGTCTGCCTCCTTTCAGTGTAATAATACCGGCACGTAGGTATTACAATACTTAGGTATATGGGAGTGGGAGTCCTTCTGGTACAGACATTAAGCAGTGGATAAAAAATATTTCTCCTTACCGCGTACATCAGGTATTGATGGTAAAGTATTTTGTTCAGACAAAATTTTCACTCCCACTCAATTTCACGCCTCGAAAAATAATCCTCACAATTTTGAAATTATTAAAAATAATAATCTAATATATAAAATCATGTATAGGTATATCATACCCAGGTAGGTAGTGTTAGTACCTACTCAAAAACTTTTTTTTTTTTATTTCGTGAATTTCCAACAAATTTGGCCGACTATTTTGATCCAATTTCCTGAATTCTATCAATTGTGGTCAAATTCTCAAATTATATTGAGGATGAAATTCCATACTTCGGCTAGGATTGAACCCACGCCCTCCTGTTTACCAGGCAAGCGCCTTGACCACTACACCACCGAGGCAGGTAAATACACATGTAGGTATATATAAAATCATGTCTAGGTAGATAGTGTTAGTACCTACTCAAATTTTTTTTTTTTTGTATTTCGTAAATTTCCAACAAATTTGGCCGACTATTTTGATCCAATTTCCTGAAGTCTATCAATTGTGGTCAAATTCTCAAATTATATTGAGGATGAAATTCCATACCTCGGCTAGGATTGAACCCACGCCCTCCTGTTTACCAGGCAAGCGCCTTGACCACTACACCACCGAGGCAGGTAAATACACATGTAGGTACCTACATACCTGGGTAGGTTATAAGCAAATAAGTAGACATGCCTACCACAAAGTAGTTCCCAGAGTTGTGGTATTTCAGATGATTGTTTACATGAGGATAACATTCTTATTGATGCTCAGCACTGATATTAGATTATGTGGGCAGAATGTGTACATATGTATACTAGATAATTATGCTCAAGAATTTTCATTATTCATGGAAATTAACACGTGTAAATTAGTTCCAAGAGAGGAGGGAGGGGGACTTTGTTTCAAGAAAGGGGGGGGGGGTATGCAGGGCAAATTCATGAGTAGGTATTTCAATTGCGTTTCTTGTGACTGAATTCTGAACTTTATCAAGTTTCATATTCGAGATAAAACAGGACCTATTTCTCAAGATCGACCAGTTTGGCAGTGTTCTACAAAAGAGTATTATCAGAGATACTGTCATTAAAAAGAAAATCGACTGACTCACTATTTTATCAGTAATGCAAAACATGGTGATGATTACAAAAAAGTTGTTGAAGCAAGTAGTACACGTACGTATCCATCACACACCGAATTGTATGAATTAAAGAAGAAATAAAATTTTCAGGTATGAAAATGATCCTGAGTTTCGCAAATTGTCATGCTATTAAAAGGAAATGTTGGTTTAATAAAAGTCAGTGTAAACCTATCTGTACTAAAGAGCATCGAACCAATTCTTTTTTTTTATGATATTACCATTTTTTTTTCAAACGTTAATAAAATCAGACTTACCTAACAAATGCCCGGAACCACAAAAAAGTCTTCTAAAGAATGAACCAGCTCAAAACCAAATTGTCATGTTATTAAAAGGAAATGTTGGTTTAATAAAAGTCAGTGTAAACCTATCTGTACTAAAGAGAATGGACCATCGAACCAATTCTTTTTTTTATGATAATACCATTTTTTTTCAAACGTTAATAAAATCAGACTTACCTAACAAATGCCCGGAACCACAAAAAAGTCTTCTAAAGAATGAACCAGCTCAAAAAAGTTATGAAAGGGGTAAACTTCTGCTTATTGGAGAAAATTAAAGGCAAAACGTAAGCAATACTTAAACGGATGACAGCATTGAATAAAATGAAACGTAGAAACACTGAAAGCAAAATTGATCTTGCGCAAAAGTATTTCAGTTGCGTTTCTTGTGACTGAATTCTGAACTTTATCAAGTTTCATATTCGAGATAAAACAGGACCTATTTCTCAAGATCGACCAGTTTGGCAGTGTTCTACAAAAGAGTATTATCAGAGATACTGTCATTAAAAAGAAAATCGACTGACTCACTTATCAGTGACACAAATAAAGAAACTGTCAAGTATTGCAGAACAATTCGGTGTGTGATAATACAAAATAAAATAATAAATGAACGGTTTTAATTTTAATTTTACCCAAAAAGGGTCCCTTATTCATTCAAAGGGTCTTATCCATTTAGTCTGGGGCTGAGGAAGTACAAAGTACCTAAGAAGAGAAATTTTTGAATCCGGGTCAAAAAATGGGATGTAGAGCAATCATTTGAAATTTTGTGCTAATTGCTGTTTAACCGCCGACCTTTTTATTCTCCAACCACAAGGTCTGCCCTTGTATTTCATAATTACGAAGATAACTGGGCACTTTCTGTACGCTATCATTTTTATACACATTTATTTAGAAAACGTCAGACATGGGGGTAGGTATGACTAATCTTTACTAAAATTCACTTTATACAGGATAGAGTCTAGCATTCGGACGCTCGCAGGGGCTTTTTTATGTGCTCTACCATTGACATTTTGAGCTACTCTCAAAATAGTAAAGTTCATGCTATTTTATGTCAATTTTTTTCTTCTTCAAAATTCATTAACATTCGAATGAATGTCTCAAAAAGACAAAGTCCAACAAGTGATGTTTACCTGCTGGGCAAGTTTTTTTTTTTTTTTTTTTTTTTTTTTCAAAACTAAAAATCTCGTTAGGATAACTAATGGAAAATCCGTTTCTTTCCGACAAGTAGGTAAACAAAAGACAATAAACTAACCTCAGCAATGTAGTGGTTAGTGGTTCTAATAAACTCAGCAATGTAGTTATTCGTGGTTAGCACGGTGGACTTGGGATTTACCGTGTGGTTAGTGTTTGGATTCCTGGGTGGTTGGATAAAAGATCTCCCCATCTACCTATGCATGATAGAACCAACCAAGTTTCGGCTTATGCACCGAGAAAAAAATTAGTGATAGGGTGAGACTAGTTAGGGTGGAAGAACTCTATTACTGGGTTACTTCCTCTGCTTTAGGTTGCTGGAATGCTATAGGTATTATATTGTCAAGCTTCCCGATATGTAGAGTTCCGGAACCCAGTCACTCGTCACTCGATTGGGTTTCCTGCACCCTAGTTTTTTTTTCTTCTCAGTGCATCCGTATTAGGCAACATTAGGCAACATATCTTCCAGGCTTGCACGTATACCTTTTATTTCGAAAACAAATTAAAAATTAGAACTGTGCCATAGAATTTATAAAAAATAATTTGAATAATCAAACTCAATTTGAAATTCCCTGTACTTGTTGGAAACAAATTAGTTCTCAAAAAAGTTTCGTCTGCCTCCTTTCAGTGTAATACCGGCACGTAGGTATTACAATACTTGTACGGGAGTGGGAGTCCTTCTGGTACAGACATTAAGCAGTGGATAAAAAATATTTCTCCTTACCGCGTACATCAGGTATTGATGGTAAAGTGCTGGAATGCTATAGGTATTATAGTGTCAAGCTTCCCGATATGTAGAGTTCCGGAACCCAGTCACTCGTCACTCGATTGGGTTTCCGGCACCCTAGTTTTTTTTTCACCTCAGTGCATCCGTATTAGGCATCATATCTTCCAGGCTTGCACGTATACCTTTTATTTCGAAAACAAATTGAAAATTATAACTGTGCCATAGAATTTATAAAAAATAATTTGAATAATCAAACTCGATTTAAAATTCCCTGTACTTGTTGGAAACAAATTAGTTCCCAAAAAAGTTTCGTCTGCCTCCTTTCAGTGTAATAATACCGGCACGTAGGTATTACAATACTTAGGTATATGGGAGTGGGAGTCCTTCTGGTACAGACATTAAGCAGTGGATAAAAAATATTTCTCCTTACCGCGTACATCAGGTATTGATGGTAAAGTATTTTGTTCAGACAAAATTTTCACTCCCACTCAATTTCACACCTCGAAAAATAATCCTCACAATTTTGAAATTATTAAAAATAATAATCTAATATATAAAATCATGTATAGGTATATCATACCCAGGTAGGTAGTGTTAGTACCTACTCAAAAACTTTTTTTTTTTTATTTCGTGAATTTCCAACAAATTTGGCCGACTATTTTGATCCAATTTCCTGAATTCTATCAATTGTGGTCAAATTCTCAAATTATATTGAGGATGAAATTCCATACTTCGGCTAGGATTGAACCCACGCCCTCCTGTTTACCAGGCAAGCGCCTTGACCACTACACCACCGAGGCAGGTAAATACACATGTAGGTACCTACATACCTGGGTAGGTTATAAGCAAATAAGTAGACATGCCTACCACAAAGTAGTTCCCAGAGTTGTGGTATTTCAGATGATTGTTTACATGAGGATAACATTCTTATTGATGCTCAGCACTGATATTAGATTAAAAATTAAAAAAAAAAAAAATAGTGATAGGTGCCAAAAGTTAGGGTGGAAGAACTCTACTGTTGGGTTACTTCCCCTGATTTAGGTTATTGGAATGCTATATTATAGTATTGAGCTTCAAGACATACATAGAGTTCAATATCAGAGTTCCGGAGCCCAGTCACTCGATTGGGCTTCCAGCACCCTAATTTTTATACCTACAGTGTAGGTAGGTATGTAAATAAAAATATTATAGAGTAAAATAGAATAGAATATACCTTGTTTATCCTGCTCGAATGAGACTAAAAAGTCCCTTTACCCCAGCAGTCTAAACAAGGTCTCGTGTATTTTATGGGTTTAACATGGTACAATACATAATTAATACAGTAGACCTTACTTAATTACAAATCTGTATGTTGATTGAGCCGACTATCTACATTTTGTAGAGCGGACAAGTAGGTAGGTGGTATACAAGTAACAAAGGTATCCTATTGGATCTTGTACAAAGAGAAATCGCTCTTGGAACGGCTGTCTTTCTCCTGTATTAGCCTCGTTGACTCGTTCTTTCTTCGATTTCGTCAATAGCCTGCGGCACGATAAAGCCTTCGAAAAGACACGAAGGAGAAGAAGAGGAAGAAGAAATCAACACCAACGTTAAGCTTGTTCACAGCTGTCCCAAATTATTTGCAATCGAGTGTACATGGATTTTTGGATTTGAATACAGGTAACATTACGAGGTAGGTATTCAATATCTTACGTGATTTCAACATTTTAATCATCTGAGGTTTATTTTGATAACAAATATAATTATTTTCCCCTTCTCTAACATTCTCATTGCAACACTTCCCGAAAACGTGGTTGAGTGGAAAATAAGAAGAAATCAGAAAAAAAAAAAAAAAAAAAAAAAAAAAAAAAAAAAACCAAAAAAATTAAAAAAAAATAAAAAAAAAAAAAATCTAAAAAAGAAAAAAAAAAAAAAAAAAAAAAAAAAAATACCCAAAGAGATTAATAAAAAATTAAATAAAAAAAGATCTCAAGAAGGTGCTTTAATTAGGTATCTTATGAAATTTCATTGCACCCTCTTCTTCCTACTTATCTGATTAAACATCCTTTTCTATACATCTTTTATTATTAACCTTTTCGAAATACAATACTAATCCAAAGCAAAGATAAGCGTGTGTGCCGTCTGGGTAGGTATTACCATTTTGAACTTGAAATATCTTTTAAGCGACAATCAACCAACAATGGCCTAGGAATCCATTTTAAATAAGTTCCTTTGGGATCAACAAATTTGAATAAGTTTAGCAACACGTGCCAAGGCTTTTTTAAAAAAGTGCAAGGTTTTGTCGGGAAGAGAATTCTAATCCTCATATTGCTTTCTGCTTTCAAAATCCCCGTCAGCTATTTAAACAAGTGCATTTTGTGTGTTCCACATATTTCGGGACGATAAGACCTCCATTGTTACATTTCCCTCTATCAAACCCTCTATCTGAGGGAAAAAAAGGAAAAAATCTTTTTCTTTGATTCTCAGAACCGCCGACTTCTTCCTACCCTATCCTTCTTCTCAATTTTGGGACCATTAGACCTCCGGTGTTACTTTTATCAAACCTCCAAGGGGGGAAAACCCCAGCGGAACAATTTTTCCCTCATCCCGTTATAAATGAACAGGAATACGGGACGGAATTCCTAATCGAGCAAGTGCGTGAAAACCGCGGCCCGTCAGTTCTGAATTTCATTTCATCATTTCGACGTCTTTCCTTCGCCATCACCCGAGTGCAGAAGTTGTAATCATCTCGCAGTATCGCGACTGAAAATATTTCGGGCAACAGGTGGACAGAGCGAAGTATTTTGGATTGATTTTACCGAGGTAAGTTATAGTTTTTTGACGTGTAGCTTTTAATAGAATAGTTTTCTATTGAAAAGCTCTTTTTATTTCCTCGGGACTTTATCCGGTTTTGACTTTTTTTTTATACTTTTTGACTTTTTTTTTATGCAAAAATTAAATGTTAAAAAAAAAAAAAATTCATTCAAAAATTTGTTTTTAAATCTAGAGCCAAAATTGATTGTGGAAGTATTGAGCACGAAATTATTTTATTATTCGATTAGGAATTTTAAGTTTATCAAGTCAAGCATTTACTTAAATAGTCAAATGCTTGTAACAAATGTATCCACACCTCGACAAATTACATGACTTAAAATATGTGTGTACCAAGACTACCAAGTTGTGTAGCAAAAATTACCTATATCACAATTCTGTGACAAGATTTGACTCAAATATGCAAAGATCCTTAGTTAAATAAGAGCATGTACATATTATTATTATTATTATTATTATTATTTAATATGTTCAACTCTTTATCTCGTTCACTATGTACATAAGTATGTATCAAAGGCGTGTAATGTAGGTACTTGTAAATTGCAGGTCAAGTAGGTAGGTAGACCTCTTACAATCTTACATAATTATATCAGATTTCCAATATCACTGATGAAAATGCTGAGGTGTGTAATTTTGCACGCTTTCCCTTTTCAACACCTTTTGAGCACTCATATCTTGAATTTTTATCAATTTATTAAATATCAATAAATGAACTGGTTATAATTTATCCCAACAACATCGATGGTTGGATATTTGTTGGCCTTACGATATAACGTACGTTACCTTTTTTTAAGAGGTTTGACAGAGGGAACTGTAACTGCTATGGTCTTATCGTCCCGAAATCGAAGAGAGTAGGAAGACAGGACAGGAGAAAGCCAGCCATTCCGAGAACGAACATTATACCATCAGGATAAAATCCGCCCCGGGCGGGAATCGAACCCGCGGCCTAGCGCTTATAAGGCAGACGCACTAAGAGAGAAGGAAGACAGGATAGGAGAAAGCCAGCCGTTCCGAGAACGAACATTATACTATCAGGATAAAATCCGCCCCGGGCGGGAATCGAACCCGCGGCCTAGCGCTTACAAGGCAGACGCACTATTTGATGTAAACATTCATTTCTTCGATCGTGTTTGCCAATTTCCCATGGGTTTGACGAATGTGTCCAGACAGTTGACCAATAGGAGACTGGATATTGTCTAATCTTTTGTCCAGGTCAATCAGATTGGTTGATAAACTGATAAACTCAGTGTAGTCCTTGTTGATCAGTTCAATCATTGCAGATCTCAGTGTTTTCAAATATATTCCGAGATCATCTCGCATGATTTCCAAGTTGGCGTTTCTTCTATGATCTTGTAGGAATTGGTCGACGGAGAATGACTCTTTGATGAATTCATCTGCGTTGAAACAAAGTTCTTGTGGACATTTCGGGAGAACAAAGTCTCCGGGTGCTGAGTTTGGTATCATCATCTTGTATTTCTGAAACAAACAAATGAAATTTATTATAAAAGGTAAAGAGATTAAAAATGGTAAACGTAAGTACATACTATGATAAATACTGACTAACAATCTTCGATGTCTAAAATGGAAAGTCATTACAATTTCTTTTCCATTGAAGTATAATGCAAAATTTAACATACTGGGTTAAAGAAATCCATTTCAAGTTTATACTGGGTATCAAATTCCCTTCTCTTTTACCCTTTTTTGTAACGTGTGTTGGTGACAGTCCGCTCAAGGAGACCATTTTGTCAATTAGCCAAGTTAACCCTGCTTTATTTTTATGAATTTTCCTGAAAAAGAGTTCTATCATAGTTATTTTCCTCCTCGATCCTAACTGGCAGCCAGGACAAATCCAGACTAAGAAGAGGAAGAGTGAGCTAGATTGTGAGGGGGAGAAAGAGGGAGAGATTTAGAAAAGGGAGAGGGAGACGAAGGGATGGAGAGGAAGAGAGAGACGAATACTTAAGTAGATATAAAGACATTTGTTCACCGTTCTAAACATTTCATTTCATGGACCTGTTGTACAAACACTTGATCACTCCAGCACATTTCAATACATTCCCAAGTCTGCTCCACTGCAGCTAACTTGCAAGGTTTGTTCTTATCTACTTTGAAGTCTGATCCTGGTAATATTGCAAGAGACGTCTCAACTTTTCCAGCTATATTTTGAAATCTCAACTGAAAATAGACCGTTACATGAACACTTGGTCACTCCAGCACATTTCAATACATTCCCAAGTCTGCTTCACTGCAGCTAACTTGCAAGGTTTGTTCTTATCTACCTTGAAGTCTGATCCTGGTAATATTGCAAGAGACGTCTCAACTTTTCCAGCTATATTTTGAAATCTCAACTGAAAATAGACCGTTACATTCCAGCTATTGATAAACTGTTTATATTCCTCACAGTCCCGAACTTTCTTTACACTTTGCCAATCATTACAACGATCCTCCAGCTGATCAAGAAATTGAGTGCTCTCCTTGTAGCGACGATGAAACATGTCAGCATTACCAGGAGCAAAAATTGATTTCACATACAGTGTAAATCGTTTC
Organism: Diaphorina citri; assembly: GCF_000475195.1. Taxonomy (NCBI): domain Eukaryota; kingdom Metazoa; phylum Arthropoda; class Insecta; order Hemiptera; family Psyllidae; genus Diaphorina; species Diaphorina citri. The sequence goes on from NW_007377647.1 coordinate 138,659, forward strand.
AGTACTTGTGGAATCATGCAGTTAACGAGTAAGTTGAATGAATCAATTTCAATAGCACCAAAGATTTGCTTGAAACTATCAACGTGGGATAAAACACGAGCAAATAAACCTTCCAGGGATCTTGGGTCAGAAGCTAATGATTCTTCATTAATCAATTCATCAAACAAGGGAGCAAGTATTTCTTTATTGATCAGTTTCTCTACATGTGTAACGTCAGTTAAATTTACCAGGGCTATAATGAAACACGATACTTTGCTACTTTCCCGGTTATTATACACTCTCAGTAGAAGATTTTGGATTTTGGTTAGTAGACATTGCTTCAAAGATTCCCAATTGCTGCTGATCTTTTCAAACTCTGGCTTATCTTTGCACGCATTGATATGGAACTGAATGAAAGTGATTTCAGAAAGTATTCTCTCCAGAATAATCGTCTCATCATCACAGTTGTGCAATTGATTTAAAACCTTCATTGAATGTTCAATGTGTCTTATGTTTGTAAGAACTTGCTTTTGTAACTTCAACTGTTTCTTCTTTTTGATGTAAACATTCATTTCTTCGATCGTGTTTGCCAATTTCCCATGGGTTTGACGAATGTGTCCAGACAGTTGACCAATAGGAGACTGGATATTGTCTAATCTTTTGTCCAGGTCAATCAGATTGGTTGATAAACTGATAAACTCAGTGTAGTCCTTGTTGATCAGTTCAATCATTGCAGATCTCAGTGTTTTCAAATATATTCCGAGATCATCTCGCATGATTTCCAAGTTGGCGTTTCTTCTATGATCTTGTAGGAATTGGTCGACGGAGAATGACTCTTTGATGAATTCATCTGCGTTGAAACAAAGTTCTTGTGGACATTTCGGGAGAACAAAGTCTCCGGGTGCTGAGTTTGGTATCATCATCTTGTATTTCTGAAACAAACAAATGAAATTTATTATAAAAGGTAAAGAGATTAAAAATGGTAAACGTAAGTACATACTATGATAAATACTGACTAACAATCTTCGATGTCTAAAATGGAAAGTCATTACAATTTCTTTTCCATTGAAGTATAATGCAAAACATGGTGATGATTACAAAAAAGTTGTTGAAGCAAGTAGTACACGTACGTATCCATCACACACCGAATTGTATGAATTAAAGAAGAAATAAAATTTTCAGGTATGAAAATGATCCTGAGTTTCGCAAATTGTCATGCTATTAAAAGGAAATGTTGGTTTAATAAAAGTCAGTGTAAACCTATCTGTACTAAAGAGCATCGAACCAATTCTTTTTTTTTATGATATTACCATTTTTTTTTCAAACGTTAATAAAATCAGACTTACCTAACAAATGCCCGGAACCACAAAAAAGTCTTCTAAAGAATGAACCAGCTCAAAAAAGTTATGAAAGGGGTAAACTTCTGCTTATTGGAGAAAATTAAAGGCAAAACGTAAGCAATACTTAAACGGATGACAGCATTGAATAAAATGAAACGTAGAAACACTGAAAGCAAAATTGATCTTGCGCAAGAGTAGGTATTTCAATTGCGTTTCTTGTGACTGAATTCTGAACTTTATCAAGTTTCATATTCGAGATAAAACAGGACCTATTTCTCAAGATCGACCAGTTTGGCAGTGTTCTACAAAAGAGTATTATCAGAGATACTGTCATTAAAAAGAAAATCGACTGACTCACTTATCAGTGACACAAATAAAGAAACTGTCAAGTATTGCAGAAACAATTCGGTGTGTGTGATAATACAAAATAATAAATGAAACGGTTTTTAATTTTAACCAAAAAAGGGTCCCTTATTCATTCAAAGGGTCTTATCCATTTAGTCTGGGCTGAGGAAGTACAAAGTACCTAAAGAAGAGAATTTTGAATCCGGCTCAAAAAATGGATGTAGAGCAATCATTTGAAAATTTTGTGCTAATTGCTGTTTAACCGCCGACCTTTTTATTCTCCAACCACAAGTCTGCCCTTGTATTTTCATAATTACGAAGATAACTGGGCACTTTCTGTACGCTATCATTTTTATACACATTTTATTTAGAAGAACGTCAGACATGGGGGTAGGTATGACTAATCTTTACTAAAAATTCACTTTATACAGGATAGAGTCTAGCATTCGGACGCTCGCAGGGGCTTTTTTATGTTGCTCTACCATTGACATTTTGAGCTACTCTCAAAATAGTAAAGTTAATGCTATTTTATGTCATTTTTTTCTTCTTCAAAAATTCATTAACATTCGAATGAATGTCTCAAAAAGACAAGTCCAACAAGTGATGTTTACCTGCTGGGCAGTTTTTTTTTTTTTTTTTTGTTTTATAATTTTGCGCAAAAGGGACTTTAAATTGGTGGACACACCCAAAACAAGGCAATTTTTTTTTTTTTTTTTTTGCAAACGGGACTTTAAATTGTGGACACACAAAAACAAAAGCGTGTGGTGTGGTGTATAAACTGAATACAAGTAACACACAAAGACAAAGTACACTGCGAAGAGTGGAGTTTTAGAGAAAATTCCTACAAAATATTTTCACAACGAAATCGAATTAGAGCGTTGTCCAATCCTACGCTACGATATAAAACCCAATACCCTCAGGGAGCACATGGCCACATACATAGAGCAGACAAAACGAGGAACAATGGAATTTTCCTTTTTCTTTTTTGTCTACGACTTCTAGATCCCGAGATAAATCGATTTAAAAAATACCGGTAAATCTTGAACTCTCACGAAATACGCTCCCGTACACGATGACGTAACATCAAATGTCCCGAGCAAAGCTCCCTCGCAGGCAACACATTAATGTGTTTGGGCGCTTAAGTTTCTGCGCATTTCTTTCTGCTCCTCCGCAAGCGTGCTTAACCTAGGGGACGAAAAAGACAACTGCGTGAAGTCTGACGTCACACATCTTTGAACTCTTTCATTAGAACGGAAAATAAAAATTGAATTTTCGACCTTTTACAGTTATGGAGTTTTGACCTCAGATTTGGATTTTTCCCAAATTTTTACATAGGAATCGACCATTTATTTATAATTTTTACCCATTTGACCTCAGATTTGGATTTTTCACTACTTTTTACGTAGGAATCGACCATTTATTAATAAATTTTACCCAATTGCAACTGCTCCATTGGGCAAGGTAAACCTGGTTTTTTACATAGGAATCGCCCATTTATTAATAATTTTTATCCATTTGCAACTGCTCCACTAGGAATTAGCTCTCGAGAGCGCCATATTAAATTTCCCTTGATTTTCATATTGTATTCCATTTCCCACTTTCTACTCCCTTTTCCTCCAAGTTTTTCATCCCTCTTATTTAATGCTCATTTCTTTTATCTTCCAAACTCTTTGTCTTCCCATCCCCTTTATGACTTTCTGATTTCTCATTGTTTCTGTTTTATTGTGGTCGGAAAATATAGAATTACATTTTTATTAATTGATTTGTGTAAAATTACCACTGACGTAATTCGTTTCTGTTTGAAAAATTACTATTTGACAGGGACTTTAAGAGCGCTTTGTTGGGTATTTGTACGTTTCTTTCTTCATTCTCTTTGTCCATCCTTTTCCTTTCACTCTCTTTGAGAGCTCCCACGTTCTTTTCACTTTTTTCTTTGCATTTTACAAGTTTCTTCTTCTCTTTTCTTATTAGTCACAGAAGAAACACATTTTATCAGACAGCAATCCTCTAGCCTTTTTCGCAATGCTGATGAGACCCCTATTCAGAGTCTGATTGGGACTTGCAACCTGTATCCTGTATGACACTATCAATGCAATCTAAATACTATCAACAGTATCAACCCAATCCTCAGTTCAATTCAATTCCTGCACTCCTAATACAATTTCCTTCCGAAGGATATATCCGTTCTCTCTTCGTACGCTATCATTTCTTCTGTTGTATTCAAGATTAACAAATCGACTTCTAGCTAGAGGGAAATTAGCTATAAATAGAAACTTACCTTGAGTACAGAAACTAAAGGAAGGGGACAGGAACTCTGGTAAACTTTGGGTAAGTTCTGAGTGGATGAAAGCTCCCTGGATAAACTTTAATTGTTCTTGTTATGAATACCTCACTGTCCTGTAACACAGATAAAAGTTGCATAAAAATTAAAACTAATTATTTAATTAACATCTATGCATATTGGGGACAACAAGGAAGTGAGGAAGTGCTGGAATTGGTCCAAAATTTCCAAAGTCAAGAAATATGGAAATGTAAAGTTCTCTTCCTGTGAGTGCAAAAAATTAATTTCAGTAAAATTAAAATACTATATCTAGGGGTAAAGACGATAGCTTTTAATTTTACATTCTTAATTGTAATTAAATTGTAATTATTGTGTTGCACAATATAGTCAACCGACTTGACTGGGAGGTTTATGGGGCACTACAAGTCTACAATAAATTATGAGAATTGATATTTACAAGGTCATTACGTCCTATCAGCTATGACCTATGTCATGTTTCTAAATGGTCTATTACAGCAGAAGCGTTGAAAAGATTGTCACCATTAGTTCTGTCAATAGGTGCAGTTTGCTCAGTTTTATATTAAGCACAAAGCTCTGATAAATCACACCTATGTCATGTTTCTAAATGGTATATTACAGCCGAAGCGTTGAAAAGATTGTCACCATTAGTTCTGTCAATAGGTGCAGTTTGCTCAGTTTTATATTAAGCACAAAGCTCTGATAAATCACACCAAATTTCACTCAAAACGGTGTGTCTGCTTGTCAATGCCGTTCAATGACATTGTTTGATCTGAACACGAAATAACCTGTATCATTTATGACTTTATGTTAAGGCGGTCTCTTCCTGATCCCTAATGTGCCGCGTCCATTTTAGTTTAGGACTATTGCACTGCCGTGACTTTATGACCTCCGTGCAAAAACTCAGACCAAAAAATATTGAACAAATGATACGAAAATATCCTCCTCATCCCCAACATCTGAAAATCTTTTTCTTCATCTTTGATATACCTTCTTTGATCCATGTATCTTTTTCCTTTCCATTTTGGATATAATGGACCTAATGTGTGTAAAGGTTTCTCGAGACCATCTTAAGAGCATCCTTTGGGGCCTCCTTTACAGTATGTTTCTCACTTCTTTGCTTTCTTCTTTCTTTCTTTCTTTTGACTTTAACGTCTGAAACATACCTAATACCTGTTTTGTTGCACGTGTTTCCAAGCCCAAGATTTTCTTTAAGTAATTCCTACTTTCCTTTTACATCTTCAATGAATTTATACACTTGGAAAAATTCAAAGCCTTTTTTTATTCTTCCACTTAAATATTTTATACCCAGTTACTCTTTATTTTCACAGTTCGTAAAAGTCGCAGCCACTTGTCTTTGTTGGGGATTTCTTACGTCCAATGTCTTGCTTGTTTCATTTCAGAACCATTCCCTGTATATCTGTAGCTATAGTTTTCGCATAGATTTACCTTCACTAATTGACAAGTGACTAATTAAACATCCAATGTTTCTAAAAATCTGTTCAATTTTCCACTAAAAACCTCAAAGTACCAGCATATGAACATCTAACTAAACAATAAAACAGTGGGGAGGTTACTCATACATAGGTATGACGTATGACAGATAATGACAGCATTATTTCAGTTTTATTATAAAAAGATTGTCAGAGTGGAAAATGGACAATGTTCATTCGAGTCGAGATATGGACAAGTAGAATGTGAGAAGTATCTTAGTGACAAATTTTCTTTGAAACATACTCATAGTTTTGTGATTAACTATTTTCTTTTGGTCTTCTAAGACCCATTTTTCAAAACTCAACCGTACTAATCAGTTATGAGGAAAGCGTGCTGAGATTAAGGCAAGATTAAAATATTTGGAAAGCCTTTTAATCAAAGAACCGAGACGTTTTGTGTCCCGTCCAAAATAATGCAACCTACACTCAGCCGTAGCCCACACAAGCTTTTGTAATTCTACATTTTATTTATGTTATTCATGTTTTATATCTACATTGTAGAAAGGTATATTACGTACCTATCTGTTATATCTAATCTTCGTTTTGTATGGAATTATTCGCAGGCGGATTTATAGAAATTCTTTTTAGTTTCAAACCTAAGTTCTTAGAGGTAGAAATAGATACTCATTATTCAAACTGAACCTATTTGCACTCATACAAGTATTTTATGTTTAAAAGGGACTTGTCAGTCCTGTGCTGGCAGTATAAACAAGATGTAGGTACCCTCTTCTGGGGAGATATACACACTTTTCATGGTAAAAGTCCCCCTTCTTTGGTCGAAATTCAGAAAAAAGCGAGAAGAATAAAAAAAGACTTTTATATCAAAAAACCGTTTCCAAAAAAAGTCAAGATTTGCGTGGTTGAGTGATTTGTATCGTATAAATATGATAAATGATTCAAGTGTGTTAGCGCTTTATCACACCTCTTCTCGCCCAAAGTCCCTAGATTACGTTCTACCAATGAAACTGACGATGACGTGAAGTTTGAAATCACTGGACATTTCAGACGTGACATTTTCGTATTATTTTAAAAAGTCTACTTTACTTCAATACTGGAGCAGGTAACAAGGTTAAATTCGGATCCTCAGGTTGGTGATTGAAAATTTTCGACAAATTTTTCATCTGTCTCTTTGTTCCGCGATAATTATCAAAAGGTCAGTAGGGTAAGTCTCATTTAAGAGCCCAATACGACCTTTGGGGGCCCTGTAAGGGACCTTTTGCTGAACAAGCTCTTATTATTATACAATTATTATACAATTGGATCAAACTTTATTTACAGATACAGATGGTACAATATAAATACAAAATAAAGTTTGATCAAGGGTGGGGTTAATGCCTAAGGCATTCTCTACCACCCCACCCTTGATGTACAGAATATTAAGTGCGCGTCTACAACGGCGAAAATAGACCATGGACCCTAGCCTAGTCACCTTCCTCAAACAAGAACCAAGTTAAACTCAGATTTTCGCCAGCCTAATTAGCTTAGTTGGTAGTGCGTCTGCCTTGTAAGCGCTAGGCCGCGAGTTTGATTCCCGCCCGGGGCGGATTTTATCCTGATGGGATAATGTTCGTTCTCGGAACGGCTGGCTTTCTTCTATCCTGTCTAAAAAAAAAAAAAAATCTCTTCGATTTCGGGACGATAAGACCATAGCAGTTACAGTTCCCTCTGTCAAACCTCTAAAAAAAAATCATTCTGAAATGACGTGGAATATCATTGACAGATCGGATGTGTGCCAAACTTTCCTTGGCAACATGATCGATGATTTTCTCTTCAATGAGAGTTACTTTTCCACTCAATACAACCAAGCTTTCCTCAAGACTATCCTGGAGACATTTTCTCTTCTGCTCAGAAAGTATTATCTTTTGAGATACAACATCCACCAACGATGAAAGTTTGGACCTCAACCATTGTATGTCATTGTTTAAGCATACCAGGAACAATGTTTTCTGAATGTTGACGTCCGTTTTGGGCCAATCATCTTTCATAGTTTCATCACAAAACGTACAGAAACGTGATATGATCTGCAAAGTTAATTTCCACAAGCGACGTACTATTGGTGGTAGGAACACTTGGTCACTCCAGCACATTTCAATACATTCCCAAGTCTGCTTCACTGCAGCTAACTTGCAAGGTTTGTTCTTATCTACCTTGAAGTCTGATCCTGGTAATATTGCAAGAGACGTCTCAACTTTTCCAGCTATATTTTGAAATCTCAACTGAAAATAGACCGTTACATTCCAGCTATTGATAAACTGTTTATATTCCTCACAGTCCCGAACTTTCTTTACACTTTGCCAATCATTACAACGATCCTCCAGCTGATCAAGAAATTGAGTGCTCTCCTTGTAGCGACGATGAAACATGTCAGCATTACCAGGAGCAAAAATTGATTTCACATACAGTGTAAATCGTTTCAGTACTTGTGGAATCATGCAGTTAACGAGTAAGTTGAATGAATCAATTTCAATAGCACCAAAGATTTGCTTGAAACTATCAACGTGGGATAAAACACGAGCAAATAAACCTTCCAGGGATCTTGGGTCAGAAGCTAATGATTCTTCATTAATCAATTCATCAAACAAGGGAGCAAGTATTTCTTTATTGATCAGTTTCTCTACATGTGTAACGTCAGTTAAATTTACCAGGGCTATAATGAAACACGATACTTTGCTACTTTCCCGGTTATTATACACTCTCAGTAGAAGATTTTGGATTTTGGTTAGTAGACATTGCTTCAAAGATTCCCAATTGCTGCTGATCTTTTCAAACTCTGGCTTATCTTTGCACGCATTGATATGGAACTGAATGAAAGTGATTTCAGAAAGTATTCTCTCCAGAATAATCGTCTCATCATCACAGTTGTGCAATTGATTTAAAACCTTCATTGAATGTTCAATGTGTCTTATGTTTGTAAGAACTTGCTTTTGTAACTTCAACTGTTTCTTCTTTTTGATATAAACATTCATTTCTTCGATCGTGTTTGCCAATTTCCCATGCGGTCTTCTTCCTACTTATCTGATTAAACATCATTTTCTATACATCTTTTATTATTAACCCTTTCGAAATGCAAAACTCATCCAAAGCCAAGATAAGTTAGATAAGCGTGTGTGCCGTCTGGGTAGGTAGTACCATTTGAACTTGAAATATCTTTTAAGCGACAATCAACCAACAATGGCCTAGGAATCCATTTTGAATAAGTTCCTTTGGGATCAACAAATTTGAATAAGTTTAGCAACACGTGCCAAGGCTTTTTAAAAAAAGTGCAAGGTTTTGACGGGAAGAGAATTCTAATCCTCATATTGCTTTCTGCTTTCAAAATCCCCGTCAGCTATTTAAACAAGTGCATTTTGTGTGTTCCACATCAAATTCATATTCCCACATCAAAGAATTGCGATTCTATTTATGAACATATACACTGCACATTGAAGCATATTATATGAGTCGCGAAAATAAAAATGCCAAGTTCAATTTTCAACGTATAGTAATAATCTATTTATTTCACAACACATTATAAAACTTATACACTGCACATTGAAGTATATTATATGAGTCGCGAAAATAAAAATGCCAAGTTCAATTTTCAACGTATAGTAATAATCTATTTATTTCACAACACATTATAAAACATTGGAACTTGTTAGAATAAACATTAAATTGGTATTATTCACGCATGGAAATAACATTGGAACATGAATAGCGAACAATATAGTCTAATACATAGATTTTAAACATTGAAAAGCACGAGACAACATTAGATGACAGGTAGAAGACGGAAAAGCAGTAACAGAAGAGCATACATTGACAATGAATAGACATACGAGTAAATAGATACATATTTCCACTAAAAAAAGGTTTTTTCCATTTTACTCTTCTGTCTGTTTTGACAAAGAGCGTTCTACAATTTGAACTAGTTCTGATAAACTATCAACATCGTTGATATTCAAGCCTGTCTTCTGAACAACAGTTCTATAATGTTCAACATCCAGGGAGATTTGTTGCTTAATCTTTTCCTCATCTCCTACACCTCCACTTTTAGAATTATCACCTCCAGACTTTTCCCGGATTTTCTTGAATCTCCTCAAACTTTCCTCGGTTCGCTGCACAGATGTAATCACTTCACGGACAGAGTTGAAATACTCCTTGGTGATTTTGCTGAAAATCTGTAGCAGCCACTCTTTGGAGCCGGGAAAGTCGTTCATGAATTTTAGCGGTGGAGCGATTAGCAAGCTGACATATTAACATACTGGGTTAAAGAAATCCATTTCAAGTTTATACTGGGTATCAAATTCACTTCTCTTTTACCCTTTTTTGTAACGTGTGTTGGTGACAGTCCGCTCAAGGGAACCATTTTTGCCAATTGGCCAAGTTCAAACTTAAACCCTACTTTATTTCTATGAATTTTCCTGAAAAAAGTTCTATCATAGTTATTTTTCTCCTCGATCCCAACTGGCAGCCAGGACAAATCCAGACCAAGAAGAGGAAGAGTGAGCTAGAGTGTGAGGGAGAGAAAGAGGGAGAGATTTAGATGGAGACGAAGGGGTGGAGAGGAAGAGAGAGACGAATACTTAAGTAGATATAAAGACATTTGTTCACCGTTCTAAACATTTCATTTCATGGACCTGTTGTACGTATATTCTTTACTATTCATTAGTCCAGTCAAATTAGACAATATTATGATCAGAATTACACTTGAAAATAGAATACTTGAAAATTCCCAATAGGAGACTTTGTCCAAGTCCGTAAATTTGAAATTATTATAGGATCAGAATTACACTTGAAAATAGAATACTTGAAAATTCCCAATAGGAGACTTTGTCCAAGTCCGTAAATTTGAAATTATTATAGGTAGTGTTAGAAGAAAAATCAAACATCCATGCTGATTATCAAGACTTTCATGATCCCTCGATTGGCATTATTTTATGTGATTTGACTGTCCTAAATTCTGAAATTCGTATTTGTATGGACTATGTATGAAACACGTATGCCAATTTTCAAGACGTTCCTGATTGTTCTCACTGACTGACAACTTTTTGTGCACTTTGGCTGGACTAAGTTTTCGAGTTTTGTATGGACATCAGTACATGAGGAAAGACTAAGAAACATCCATGCTGATTATCAAGAATTTCATGATCCCTCGATTGACATTATTTTATGTAATTTGACTGTCCTAAATTCTGAAATTCGTATTTGTATGGACTATGCATGAAACACGTATGCCAATTTTCAAGACGTTCTTGATTGTTCTCACTGACTGACAACTTTTTGTGCACTTTGGCTGGACTAAGTTTTCGAGTTTTGTATGGACATCAGTACATGAGGAAAGCGTGCTGAGATTAAGGCAAGATTAAAATATTTGGAAAGCCTTTTAATCAAAGAACCGAGACGTTTTGTGTCCCGTCCAAAATAATGCAACCTACACTCAGCCGTAGCCCACACAAGCTTTTGTAATTCTACATTTTATTTATGTTATTCATGTTTTATATCTACATTGTAGAAAGGTATATTACGTACCTATCTGTTATATCTAATCTTCGTTTTGTATGGAATTATTCGCAGGCGGATTTATAGAAATTCTTTTTAGTTTCAAACCTAAGTTCTTAGAGGTAGAAATAGATACTTATTATACAAACTGAACCTTTTTGCACTCATACAAGTATTTTATGTTTAAAAGGGACTTGTCAGTCCTATGCTGGCAGTATAAACAAGATGTAGGTACCCTCTTCTGGGGAGATATACACACTTTTCATGGTAAAAGTCCCCCTTCTTTCCCCGTCAAAATTCAGAAAAAGAGCGAGAAAAAAAAAAAGACTTTTATATCAAAAAAACCGTTTCCAAAAAAGTCAAGATTTGCGTGGTTGAGTGATTTGTATCGTATAAATATGATAAATGATTCAAGTGTGTTAGCGCTTTTTCACACCTCTTCTCGCCCGAAGTCCCTAGATTACGTTCTACCAATGAAACTGACGATGACGTGAAGTTTGAAATCACTGGACATTTCAGACGGGACATTTTCGTATTATTTTAAAAAGTCTCCTTTACTTCAATACTGGAGCAGGTAGGTAACAAGGTTAAATTCGAATCCTCAGGTTGGTGATTGAAAATTTTCGACAATTTTTCATCTGTCTCTTTGTTCCGCGATAATTATCAAAAGGTCAGTAGGGTCAGTCCCATATAAGAGCCCGATAGGACCTTCGGGGGGCCCTGTAAGGGACCTTTTGCTGAACAAGCTCTTCAGTTCAGTGAATCACTAGTAAAGGACTCAAGAGGTCGAAGAATTCTTTCTTCAAATTCAAAAGCCTTTCATTCCTCAGAGAAATGGAGGGAGGGAGGGGAAGGATTCTCCCTCCCTTCCGGTTTTAATTACTTGCTAAATTCCTCCCCCCCCCCTCCTCCTGACAACCGAATACAGAGGGAATTGATTCAGAAGGACGACTTTCCATCATCTTTGTTACCAGGCAACCGTTTAGGAGGGGGTGATCGAAATTCTGGATGGTATGGAGAGAGGATAAATGGAATTTGCCACTCTGAGAATTACCCTACTTCTGGGTGTATGCTATTCGCGAGATACAGATTATTTTTTAGAACGCCCATCATAGTTTTTTTTTTTTTTTTTTTTTTTTTTTTTTTTACTGTAGGTCTTTTTTTTTACTGTAGGTCATAGGTGTTATCAAATTTTAGCATACCTATTACCTACATACAACATACCCTACATTAATAAATAAATGACAAACAACCCTATTGTAATGGAAAGCAATAACTTTTTACCACGTCCGCCCCTGATAATCAAGGTCAACAGAAATTAATAACCAATCAAACAAAGTATGTATAACACGATTAAATTGCCTGCCTTCCCTTAGGCAACTTTACATTTTTTTTTTTTTTAAGATGTTTGACAGAGGGAACTGTAACTGCTATGGTCTTATCGTCCCGAAATCGAAGAGAGAAGGAAGACAGGATAGGAAAAAGCCAGCCGTTCCGAGAACGAACATTATCCCATCAGGATAAAATCCACCCCGGGCGGGAATCGAACCCGCGGCCTAGCGCTCACAAGGCAGACGCACTACCAACTAAGCTAACCAGGCTGGCAAGTAGATAATTTGATTAGTTAGTTTGCTTTCTATTTGAATAGATAGCCACAGGCTGGCTAACTTTACAATTAATTACAATTTCAGCTTGATTGAATCAACCCGTTGGATTGAGGTAGGAAAGAAAGGAGGGACCAAATTTAACCACTCCCCCCCCCCCTTATCGAGAGAAAAAGAGGGGCCAAACTGAATATTTCCCCCTCTCCTTCTGATTTCATCCCTGTTTCCAAAAATTCCTTCACATTAGATTCTTGGCGCCCGGTGGCATTTTGATGCCTTTTTTGCTATCTCTCTCTCTCCCTTTCCTCTTTCTCGCCATTGTCATGTAAGACTTGACTTAGCTTTTGATTATTATATTTCTCCCTCCTTCTTTCCCTTTCTCTGTCTCTCCCTCTCTCTCTCTCTCTTTCTCAATTCGACTCAAATTCCACAATTTATTATTATCATTATTTGATGCTTGAGTTGGAAGTTGAGAGAGAAGAAGGTGAAAGCTCCCTGGATAAACTTTAATTGTCCTTGTTATGAATACCTCACTGTCCTGTAACACAGATAAAAGTTGCATGAAAATTAAAACTAATTATTTAATTAACATCTATGCATATTGGGGACAACAAGGAAGTGAGGAAGTGCTGGAATTGGTCCAAAATTTCAAAGTCAAGAAATATGGAAATGTAAAGTTCTCTTCTTCCAAGTACAAAAAATTAATTTCAGTAAAATTAAAATACTATATCTAGGGGTAAAGACGATAGCGTTTAATTTTACATTCTTAATTGTAATTATTGTAATTTGTAATTGTAATTTGTTTATTTGCATCAATAATAAATATTATAGATTACAATATTGCAAGGGTATATACACAAAAGAAGGTGTAAAATGGATTCTGAGCCCATTTGTGTTTTTAATTTTTAGTAGGGTGGTATTAGGTACTCGTACTTATATTTTTCATTATCAACCGACTCGACTGGGAGGTTCATGGGGCACTACAAGTCTACAATAAATTATGAGAATTGATATTTACAAGGTCATTACGTCCTATGAGCTATGGCCTATGTCATGTCATAAATGGTCTATTACAGCCGAAGCGTTGAAAAGATTGTCACCATTAGTTCGGTCAAAAGTTGCAGTTTGCTCAGTTTTATATTAAGCACAAAGCTCTGATAAATCACACCAAATTTCACTCAAAATGGTGTGTCTGCTTGTCAATGCCGTTCAATGACATTGTTTGATCTGAACACGAAATAATCTCTATCATTTATGACTTTATGACCTCCGTGCAAAAACTCAAATGATACGAAAATATTGAACAAATGATACGAAAATATCCTCCTCATCCCCAACATCTGAAAATCTTTTTTTTCATCTGTATACCTTCTTTGATCCATGTATCTTTTTCCTTTCCATGTTGGATATAATGGACCTAATGTGTGTAAAGGTTTCTCGAGACCATCTTAAGAGCATCCTTTGGGGCCTCCTTTACAGTATGTTTCTCACTTCTTCGCTTTCTTCTTTTTTTTTTTTTCTTTTGACTTTAACGTCTGAAACATATCTAATACCTGTTTTGTTGCACGTGTTTCCAAGCCCAAGATTTTAATTCCTACTTTCCTTTTACATCTTCAATGAATTTATACACTTGGAAAAATTCAAAGCCTTTTTTTATTCTTCCACTTAAATCTTTTATACCCAGCTACTCTTTATTTTCACAGTTCGTAAAAGTCGCAGCCACTTGTCTTTGTTGGGGATTTCTTACGTCCAATGTCTTGCTTGTTTCATTTCCTCTCTCTTCGATTTCGGGCCGATAAGACCATAGCAGTTACAGTTCCCTCTGTCAAACTCTTAAAAAAAAACTCAGATTTTTGTCCCTCACCAATCTATTCTAATGACGAAACCTTCTTAACAACTTTCATGTTTCACTCTCTGACCTATCCTTCTATTGGTGAAACCTTCGCTAATGGTTCTGCTGTTTCACTTTCTGTCTCATCAGGTGACACACTGGCAACACCCCAGGTTTCACGCGTACTTTCCCTCTGGAAACTCTTATCCATCTGTATTGGCAGATATGTTGTCGGACGCCATAGGCTGTATTGGCTTCTCTTGGGTAAGTAAGAAGAGACTCTAATGAGTGGTCTCCATATCCCCGAATTGACGATGCTATACAATACTATCTCAACGAGTCTACTAATTATTTCTATTGCTCATTTCAGCTCATTTGTGAATAACCCAATATCATTTGTGTGATTTCAGGCGGCAAGTCCTTCATGTACCGAATTGGAGACCATCGTTTTAGACTGGTTAGGTAAGATATAGTCATCAAAGAGTTTACCCAGAAATACCTACTTACTTCGTAAAAAAAAACTGAGGAACGAGGCTTTAATTATTTGGAATAACGGGACAACTGATCTATTCCATTTGACCATTTTAACACAAACAGAAAGACCTTCATTACTGATTTGTGCTGCTCGCTCATTGTGATTGCTGAATTTGTTCTGTGTCATAAACATACACAAAACCTTGTTTAGACTGCAGGGATAAAGGGACTTTTCAGTCTCATTCTGGCAGTATAAACCGGAGGTATTCTATTCTATTCTTCAAGAAATTCAATTTTTTCAAGGATTCCATTGTCTTCTCTTTCAGGTAAGGCAATTGGTTTGCCAGAAAAGTTCCTCATGTACCCTCCGCAAGGCAAAAACCATTTTGGATATAATGGACCTAATGTGTGTAAAGGTTTCTCGAGACCATCTTAAGAGCATCCTTTGAGGCCTCCTTTACAGTATGTTTCTCACTTCTTTGGAGTTCTTTGCTTTCTTCCTTTTTTTTTTCTTTTGACTTTAACGTCTGAAACATACCTAATACCTGTTTTGTTGCACGTGTTTCCAAGCCCAAGATTTTCTTTAAGTAATTCCTACTTTCCTTTTACATCTTCAATGAATTTATACACTTGGAAAAATTCAAAGCCTTTTTTTATTCTTCCACTTAAATATTTTATACCCAGTTACTCTTTATTTTCACAGTTCGTAAAAGTCGCAGCCACTTGTCTTTGTTGGGGATTTCTTACGTCCAATGTCTTGCTTGTTTCATTTCAGAACCATTCCCTGTATATCTGTAGCTATAGTTTTCGCATAGATTTACCTTCACTAATTGACAAGTGACTAATTAAACATCCAATGTTTCTAAAAATCTGTTCAATTTTCCACTAAAAACCTCAAAGTACCAGCATATGAACATCTAACTAAACAATAAAACAGTGGGGAGGTTGCTGTAGCTATAGTTTTCGCATAGATTTACCTTCACTAATTGACAAGTGACTAATTAAACATCCAATATTTCTAAAAATCTGTTCAATTTTCCACTAAAAACCTCAAAGTACCAGCATATGAACATCTAACTAAACAATAAAACAGTGGGGAGGTTACTCATACATAGGTATGACGTATGACAGATAATGACAGCATTATTTCAGTTTTATTATAAAAAGATTGTCAGAGTGGAAAATGGACAATGTTCATTCGATTCGAGATATGGACAAGTAGAATGTGAGAAGTATCTTAGTGACAAATTTTCTTTGAAACATACTCATAGTTTTGTGATTAACTATTTTCTTTTGGTCTTCTAAGACCCATTTTTCAAAACTCAACCGTACTAATCAGTTGTTTCAACGGTACTTATTGTTTACTAAACGGTACTAAATTGTTACCTGCGATAATTACTGCCTCCAGAGAACGCTATGGTGTGTCAACTCCTCCCAGTCGTTCAGCTCCCATCTGTTGCTTAGTCTCTTCATCTCTCGGCAAGTGATTTACATATCCCTAATACGCCATCGGAGTGCGTGAGTGATAATTAACCTGCCCGTCACCGTGTCTGAGTCCCGCTCTAAAATGCAACCAACCGTACAACCATTTCTCCTCGCGTACTGCGCTCTCCTGGCCGCCTGTCACGGCCACATCGGTCTCAGCTACCGCGTCACCCTCTACGCCGGGTCAGAGCACCTGGGCCGCCGTCTCTACCTGGAAGGCAACTCGTGTCAAAATCTGCCGCGTCTAGAAGATCGCGTCGCGTCAATCAACACCCACGATACCTGTGTGCGGCTGTATGAAGATAGACTCTGCTCCGGCCGAATGCTGCAAGCGGACAGATTTTCCACGTTTGCCCGTAATTTGCGCCAGGTGGGGTTCAGGGATATAACGTCTTCTGTTGGACCTTGTGTGGATAACCCGTACGGCCCTAACCCTTATAACCCGTACGGCCCTAACCCTAACCCCTACCCTAATCCCTATCCTTATCCACCATATCCAGAGCCCTATAACCCGGGTAATAGCGGGTTGGGTTCAGGGAAAGACTCTCTCGTCAGTGGTTCCCAGGAAGATGATGGAAAAAATTGACTTGGAACAGGACTGGTTGAAATGGTTATTTTTACATGTTTCTATTGTTTACGGGCCACTTTTACTGGAAATATTAGCTTAAAACTTGTTATTATGGTGACAATAGGATTCCTATTCTGTCAATTTTTACTTTTTTATTTTAAAAATATATAAGTAATAAAAGTATGTATTTATATTGTTATTACCTATTATAATTTCGTTTTTCATCTCCAAATTTTTGTTCAAAATACTCTATAACGAAAAGTAATAAAATCGTACCATTATTTTAACAAGGACTATTTACAGGGCTAGGCATTACTAGGCAATAGTGTCTTGTACAAAATTGTACTATAGCATGTATTATACAAACTGAACCTTTTTGCACTCATACAAGTATTTTATGTTTAAAAGGGACTTGTCAGTCCTATGCTGGCAGTATAAACAAGATGTAGGTACCCTCTTCTGGGGAGATATACACACTTTTCATGGTAAAAGTCCCCCTTCTTTCCCCGTCAAAATTCAGAAAAAGAGCGAGAAAAAAAAAAGACTTTTATATCAAAAAAACCGTTTCCAAAAAAGTCAAGATTTGCGTGGTTGAGTGATTTGTATCGTATAAATATGATAAATGATTCAAGTGTGTTAGCGCTTTTTCACACCTCTTCTCGCCCGAAGTCCCTAGATTACGTTCTACCAATGAAACTGACGATGACGTGAAGTTTGAAATCACTGGACATTTCAGACGGGACATTTTCGTATTATTTTAAAAAGTCTCCTTTACTTCAATACTGGAGCAGGTAGGTAACAAGGTTAAATTCGAATCCTCAGGTTGGTGATTGAAAATTTTCGACAATTTTTCATCTGTCTCTTTGTTCCGCGATAATTATCAAAAGGTCAGTAGGGTCAGTCCCATATAAGAGCCCGATAGGACCTTCGGGGGGCCCTGTAAGGGACCTTTTGCTGAACAAGCTCTTCAGTTCAGTGAATCACTAGTAAAGGACTCAAGAGGTCGAAGAATTCTTTCTTCAAATTCAAAAGCCTTTCATTCCTCAGATAAACATACACAAGACCTTGTTTAGACTGCGGGGGTAAAGGGACTTTTCAGTCTCATTCTGGCAGTATAAACAGGAGGTATTCTATTCTATTCTTCATTAAATTCAAAATTTTCAAGGATTCCATTGTCTTCTCTTTCAGGTAAGGCAATTGGTTTGCCAGAAAAGTTCCTCATGTACCCTCCGCAAGGCAAAAACGCTACAACACCTAACGATATTGATATGAACATAGAAGATTATATGACCCCTGCTAATCAGCCTCAGAGTTTAGGCGGAGGAGTTATACAGGTAAAGTTTGCCTTTATACCGCGTGTGTAGAAAATTCATATGCATGGAAAGTTCATGAATTAGTTGTATTTCTATTTGTACTAGCACACATAGAAGTGGGTTACTATAGCATGAAAACCTCTTCTAACCGTCCTCTTTCTACCGTAATTATTCGTCTTTTCAAATGGTAGAAGAAAATAGGGCGGTAATACCTTTCATAATGGTACACTACTCATAAATACTCGTACCACTCAATGCAGTTGTGACTTGTAATATTGTTCTCTTCAAAAGTTCACCTTTATAAGCTCATTACAATTATGTACAATAAGTAGTCGTTACAACATTACAATACAAGAGCGTCCAGAACATTATAGTCCTTACAAGAGGCCAAAAGAAAATCCACCCGTTTGTTGACGAAGGTGTCCTTCTGTCCAAACTGATGGCTTACTGCTCTAAGGAGGCGCACTCTTGCGTCGAGAAAGCCGCCATGATGGCGTTTGTGCGGCTTAAAATTTTGGAACCCGACGATAAGAATAGTTTGCGAGGAGCGACATTACGACAGGTGAGGAATTTGGGAACATTACTTTTCAGAGCAGCAAGAAACCGAGATCACATTGCCGTGATGGTGTTGATTCAACCTTCTAGAAAAGAGCAACTCAAAGAAGAAGAACTGAAGCATTCTGGGAATATTTTAGGCCGGCCATTCACTATGAGATAGACCTGACAGGTCGCCTGGTAACTTATTATTGCTGCCATTCATTATCAGGTGGACCTGACAGGTCGCCTGAGAGACTTATTATAGCTGCCATACACTATGAGGTAGATCTGACAGACGCACCTGTTCAGGTGTAGGTACCTATCAGGTTTAACTGATAGTGAATGTCCGGCCTTAGTTTGTCAGAGTTGTTTCCAAGAAGGGAAGAAGATTAGTCATCTCTCATACCACATGAAGAGAGGCGAGGTTAACGCCGGAGGCGTTCTCTACCACCTAGCCCTAAGAGCTCCATTGTTGTGGTCAAATTCTCAAATAAATGAGGATAAAATTCCATGATGTTTCGGCTGGGATCGAATCCGCGCCCTCCTGTTTACCAGGCGAGCATCTTGACCACTAAGCCACCGAGGCAGGTCTAAATATATTGCGGGTAATCTTGGAGGGTGAAAATATCTGATCATCAGGGCAGGTATTGGGACACCAAATTGATAGGTACATCACCATGCACCAAATTTGTACATGACCTTTTTTGGAGCCGTCCCAAAGTGAAACGAAGGGGTCTAAACTGATAAGTTTCTTTTTTTCTTTGCACCGAATTCGTACATAGCCACTAGACTACATCTGCAATAATCTGCATGTCTTGATATAAAAAAAAAATCTTTCTTTGCAGGTAATGCAACAGGACGAAACCATGGGCTACATTCCGTTCTTCGTGTCCACAACGCTGGGCACCACGTCTTGCTGTTGCGGGTAATCTTGGAGGGTGAAAATATCTGATCATCAGGGCAGGTATTGGGACACCAAATTGATAGGTGCCTCACCATGCATCAAATTCGTACATGACCTTTTTTGGAGCCGTCCCAAAGTGAAACGAAGGAGTCTAAACTGATGTTTCTTTTTTTCTTTGCACCGAATTCGTACATAGCCACTAGACTACATCTGCAATGATCTGCATGTCTTGATAAAAAAAAAAATCTTTCTTTGCAGGTAATGCAACAGGACGAGACCATGGGCTACATTCCGTTCTTCGTGTCCACAACGCTGGGCACCACGTCTTGCTGTTCCTTCGACAACCTGGCCGAAATAGGACCCGTGGCCAAAGAGTTCGATGTGTGGCTACATGTGGACGGGGCGTATGCGGGCAGCTCCTTTATTTGCCCAGAATTCCGACCTTTCATGAATGGTAAGACGAGCTTCGATAACCTTCATTTGTCTCCAATTTGGTATGAAAGACCAGTTCTGATAACCTTCATTTGTCCAGAGTTCTGATCTTTCATTAATGGTAGGTAAGACCGGTTTTATGCCCGATCTTAGTCACAGAGAGTTTTGCAGAGTTTACGCTGTGTCACCTCTCCGTGGTAAGATCGGCCATTAATAACCTTCATGTGTCTCGAATTCGGTAGAAAAGAATAGTTCTAATATTCACCGGTGTTTACTACTTCGTTGCAATACTAAGTCACCGGTTTCTATACTTTCTAGCTTTCTACACATCTTGCTGATTTAGTCACCGATAATTTTAATGGACTGATACATGTATTATTCTTTAACCCATCAAATATATGAGACCTTGTTTAGACTGCTGGGGTAAAGGGACTTTTCAGTCCTATTCGGGCAGGATAAACAAGGTATATTCTATTCTATTCTACTACTGCATACAGGGCAAAGGTCGGAAATCCCAGGGTTCATTCGGTGCTGGTAGTTGCGCCGGTTTTCACTCACACCTTGCTGGTTTCAGGCATCGAGTACGCCGACTCATTCAACGTGAACGTCAACAAGTGGTCCTCATTAATTAACCATTTCTTCAGATTTCTATTAAATAGTTCAAAACTATAAATTTATTTATGCTTGACTTAATAAACACCTTTTCCCTTTTCAATCCTGAACATGACAGATTGGGTGGTTGCTGACTCTGAATAGTATTGTTGCTGATTCTGAATAGTATTGAAAATACATTATATATTCTTTTCAAAGTATTCAGTCTTGTAAGTAATGATAAGAACCACATACTGAAAGTGGAATGACATTTTAACATGTAGTTAAATACAATTTGTTTAGTTCAATTAAGATTAAGGTTAGTATTCCTGTTATAATGGTGTCTACTTTCTTCCTTGTTAATTATAAAATATACTTAGTATTTATTATTTTGAATAATCTACAAATTGTACATATTTCATTGGTATTTAAATCATATAACTATATAAAATATATCAAAATTACAATGTTCAAGAAGTTGCATAAAATGTTTATGAATTCATTTCTACCTGATTTCAGTATTACCTACACTTTTTAGATAAATAGGTAGTTAAGAACCATGGATAATATCAATTGTCAAGTAAGTACATTGATCAGAATTGAAGGTACTTGTGCAGAAGTCATGTTCATGGAATATTGCTACCAAAGGAACTGGCACAAACAAGCAGTGACCAGTGTTATTATAGGGTTAGTTTAAATGCAAGAAGAGTTTTCACAATTAGAGCAGTGATTAGTGTTATTATAGGGTTAGGTTAAATACAAAAAGGACCTTTTCTTTTCCACGGACATGACTTCTGCATAATTACCGAATTGAAAGCTATGACTTGGTGGCGAAGAGATAAAGACTTCAATTCTAGCCAAGGCATGGAATTTCAAAAGAGAGGAGGATAGGATAGGAGAGTTAGTCATTCTGAGGGTAATTATGCAGAAGTCACATTTGTGGAAAAGAAAAGCTTCTTTTTGTATTTAACCTAAGCCTATAATAACACTAATCACTGCTCTAATTGTGAAAACTCTTTCTTGCGTTTAACCTAACCCTATAACAACACTGGTCACTGCTCATTTGTGCCAGTTCCTTTGGTAGCAATATTCCATGGACATGACTTCTGCCCAAGTACCATTCTGAGAGAACAAACCCTATTTGTTAAGGTGTGCCCAAAGATAGTCGACCAGCTGTTCAATTAACAGTGATTGATCATCAATCGCAACCATGAATCAATGTTGATACACATCAATCAACCTCTGTTCCCACTTGTCGGTTGGAAAAAATCGTGTCGTGCGTAAGTGGGAATACCCTCATTTAACTTACATTGCCTACAAGGACATTTTGTGTCGTTTGGCAAAAAAATCGTGTCGTGTTTAGTGGGAACACTCTCATTTAAATTACATTGTCCAGGAGATTCGAAAAAAAAATCGGATGAAACTCACGACAAGTGTGAACAGGCGCTTACAAAAAGCTAAATTCTTCGGTCCTTTAGTTACATTCTTTTATCATTTTAGAGTTCAGCGAGTGAGTGCATATTCGTGTGCATGCTATCAGCCCGCGCTCAGGCCATCAGTAAGCTAAAGAAAATCCACCCGTTTGTTGACGAGGGTGTCCTTCTGTCCAAACTGATGGCTTACTGCTCTAAGGAGGCGCACTCTTGCGTCGAGACAAGAGGCCATATACAATCATACAGGGATGCCATTGTGCCTTTCTTTTGACTAATAGACTTGAGTGGAAGGTAACCAACAGGCGAGGTTAAAGCCGGAGGCGTTCTCTACCACCTAGCCCTAAGAGCTCCATTATTGTAGTCAAATTATCAAATAAATGAAGATAAAATTCTATGCCTCGGCTGGGATCGAACCCGCGCCCTCCTGTGTAACAGGCGAGCGTGTTGACTATTACGCCACCGAGGCAGGTCTAAATATGTGTGTGTACGGCGCCTCATGTTATTCAGCCATAAACATCACTCACATCTAGTAAAATTCTAGGTAGTTAGTATCAGTAACAATTTGATTTGTACCCGTACAGAAGTGGATTTTGTCCAACTGGACTGGAATGTTACTAGATGCCAGTTGTATTCGCATACACGAGGTACTGCTTCCTGGCCTTATGTAATTCAGCGATAGACAGACAAATGACCATAGTTTGGTGAGAGATGACACCCTATGTACAGATGTGCATTTTGACCAACCGGGCTGGAATGTTACTCGACGCCAGTTATACCTACCTACAGAGGTACTGCTTCTTGGGCTCATGTAATTCAGTGATTTAGAGAGAAAGATTTTTTTTTTAATTTAAACAGGTCTTGATTATTGTTCCATAAAATGTAATGTTATTACCAATCAAATATATAGTTATGTTCGAACAGACAGACAAATGAACATAGTTTGGTGAGAGATGACACCCTATGTACAGATGTGCATTTTGACCAACCTGGCTGGAATGTTACTCGACGCCAGTTATACCTACTTACACGAGGTACTGCTTCTTGGGCTCATGTAATTCAGTGATTCAGAGAGAAAGATTTTTTTTTTAATTTAAACAGGTCTTGATTATTGTTCCATAAAATGTAATGTTATTACCAATCAAATGTGCTACCTAACGGACGAAAAGAACAACTGCGTAAAGCCTGACGTCACACATAAATTTGAACTCTTTCATTAGAACGGAAATTTGAAAATAAAAATTGAATTTTCGACCTTTTAAGTTATTTTTCCGGATTTTGACCTCAGATTTGGATTTTTCCCAACTTTTTACATAGGAATCGACCATTTATTTATAATTTTTACCCATTTCAAAATTGTAATATAGCATAAAAACCTCTTCGAACTGCCCTCTTTCTACCGTAATTATTCTCGTCTTTTCAAATGGTAGAAGAAAAGAGGGCGGTAATACCTTTCATAATGGTACACTACTCATAAATACTCGTACCACTCAATGCAGTTGTGACTTGTAATATTGTTCTCTTCAAAAGTTCACCTTTATAAGCTCATTACAATTCTGTACAATAAGTAGTCGTTACAACAATATATGACCTTGTTTAGACTGCGAGAGTAAAGGGACTTTTCAGTCCTATGCTGGTAGTATAAACAAGGTATATTCATTCATTCATAAAGGTTTGTCCGTCTGTAGAGTTATCTTCGAACAGACAGACAAATGAAAATAGTTTCATGTAAAGACAGACAAATGAAAATAGTTTCATGTAAGAACTGACGCCCTGTAGGTTACAAATAGAATGAAAATTCATAACTATCGGATGAAGCTCGAGTCAGATCGTGAAGGCATTTGTTATTACTTTTTTTAGGGAAGAGACGGGGGGCGAGGTTAACGCCGGAGGCGTTCTCTACCACCTAGCCCTAAGAGCTCCATTATTGTGGTCAAATTATCAAATAAACCAGGATAAAATTCTATGCCTCGGCTGGGATCGAACCCGCGCCCTCCTGTTTACCAGGCGAGCATCTTGACCACTAAGCCACCGAGGCAGGTCTAAATATGTCTATGGGTGTACGACGCTTCATGTTATTCAGCCATAAACATCACTCACATCTAGTAAAATTCTAGGTAGTTAGTATCAGTAACAATTTGATTTGTACCCGTACAGAGGTATATTAATTTATTCATTCATTCATTCATAAAGGTTTGTCCGTCTGTAGAGCTATCTTCGAACAGACAGACAAATGAAAATAGTTTCATGTAAGAACTGACGCCCTGTAGGTCACAAATAGAATGAAAATTCATCACTATCGGATGAAGCTCGAGTCAGATCGTGAAGGCATTTGTTATTACTTTTTTTAGGGAAGAGACGGGGGAGAAATTCAGGGAAGAGGGGGGAGAAATGGGAGAAATTTAGGGAAGAGAGAGGGAAGAAACGAGAGAAATGAGGGAAAAGATCAAGCACTCTTTATATGAGAAGCATAGCATTTAGAATTTTTCCCACTTCCCGGATGCCAGTTGTATTTACTTACACGAGGTACTGCTTCCTGGCCTTATGTAATTCAGCGATAAACAGACAGACAAATGAACATCGTTTGGTGAGAGATGACACCCTATGTACAGATGTGCATTTTGACCAACCGGGCTGGAATGTTACTGGACGCCAGTTATACCTACTTACACGAGGTACTGCTTCTTGGGCTCATGTAATTCAGCGATAAAGGTTTGTCCGTCTGTAGAGTTATCTTCGAACAGACAGACAAATGAAAATAGTTTCATGTAAGAACTGACGCCCTGTAGGTTCCAAATAGAATGAAAATTCATAACTATCGGCTGAAGCTCGAGTCAGATCGTGAAGGCATTTGTTATTACTTTTTTTTTAGGGAAGAGACGGGGGAGAAATTCAGGGAAGAGGGGGAGAAATGGGAGAAATTTAGGGACGAGAGAGGGAAGAAACGAGAGAAATGAGGGAAAAGATCAAGCACTCTTTATATGAGAAGCATAGCATTTAGAATTTTTCCCACTTCCCTCTGTCTCTTCATACCTTTTGCTTCATTTCATGGCTTTCCCCCCCTTTCACGGCCTTCGCAAAGTCCTCTTATATTTATTTTTAAGAACAAAAATAAATATTGTGTACAGTGCCACAGTGCGGTTCATAATGCTGGCAGTCTTCTACAGAGTGGGCCATTCCAGTGTGATAGAATGATTGACCGAATAATGTGAGGTTTCAGTTTCAAGTTAAACTTTTGCAGGCCTTCGTGGCCTAGTGGGTATCACACTAGGCTTGCACGTTGGAGGTCCCAGGTTCGATTCCCGGCCGGGACGAATTTTTTCGGCTCCACGCTTGGAGTTCGGGGTACACTCAGCCCCATGAGGACAATTGAGTAGCTACTTTAATCGAGCAGGTACCTGTGGCGGCATTACCAGTGTAAAAAGAAAAATTATAGAAATAGTAAAGGAGGCTCTTGGTAATGCTGTGTGATTCACAAAAATTGTGAAAAAACTTCCTTAAAACCTGCTTTACCACAACGGATTCATGATTTGAAAAAAGGTTTTTTTTCCTTCTTCCAGACAGCATGGATGTGGAAGAATTTCGACAGCGAGGTCGGGAGATGGTGGACTACATTTGCGAGTACATGACTCCCCCCCTTTCACGGCCTTTGCAAAGTCCTCTTATATTTATTTTTAAGAACAAAAATAAATATTGTGTACAGTGCGGTTCATAATGCTGGCAGTCTTTCTATAGAGTGAGCCATGAAGGATTCCAGTGTGATAGAATGATTGACCGAATAAAGTGAGGTTTCAGTTTCAAGTTAAACTTTTGCAGGCCTT
Source organism: Diaphorina citri (assembly GCF_000475195.1). Taxonomy (NCBI): domain Eukaryota; kingdom Metazoa; phylum Arthropoda; class Insecta; order Hemiptera; family Psyllidae; genus Diaphorina; species Diaphorina citri. The sequence continues at coordinate 164,586 of NW_007377647.1, forward strand.
CGTGGCCTAGTGGGTATCACACTAGGCTTGCACGTCGGAGGTCCCGGGTTCGATTCCCGGCAGGGACGAATTTTTTCGGCTCCACGCTTGGAGTTCGGGGTACACTCAGCCCCATGAGGACAATTGAGTAGCTACTTTAATCGAGCAGGTTAAATTTGCTACAAATTCAAACATCAATAAACGATTTTCAAAAAGACAAAGTGCAAATTGTTGATCAGAACATCAGGGTCTTGTTTTACACCTTGCGTCGTTTCGCACTTTACACGTCGCATTTCGCAAGTACATCCGTTGAGGGAACTTTCCCATCGAGCAACATGTTAGATAAACCAAATTTTCAACTTGATACAGATGTACGATTTGGGTTGCGCAACCCAGTCACTCCGAGAGCAGTTTGGTTGCTTGATCGCGAGTACTTCATACTACTTCATATTTTCAAACTTCATACTTACTTGTATAATGGCAATTTTGTTCTTCCAACCATTAAATCCATCTAATGATAAGTTTAAAATATTTTCTTTGTAAACTTTAGCGACTTAGTCGCTATGATCGGAATGACACCTTAATGAACTTTAAACTTACGTCGGTGTGTACGAGCCTTGCTCCGAGCTCCTCTCATCAGACTCGTATTTTCAAACTTCATACTTGTATAATGGCGATTTTGTTCTTCCAACCATTAAATCCATCTAATGATAAGTTTAAAATATTTTCTTTGTAAACTTTAGCGACTTGGTCGCTATGATCGGAATGACACCTTAATGAACTTTAAACTTACGTCGGTGTGTACGAGCCTTGCTCCGAGCTCCTCTCATCAGACTCGGCCTCTTCATCCTCCTCGGCGCTGGAGGCCAAACACGTCGGCCTGCGAGATGTGGGCGTGGCCACCGCTATCTTCGGGTTGTAGATCTTTGGATCCGACACCATCCGAACGAAGAAGGAGCGCTTGTACGCCAGATCGTCCTTGCGCTTGCGCTCTTGTAGCTCGAACACCTCGTCGTTTTGTTCCGATTGGGTTATTCACAAATGAGCTGAAATGAGCAATAGAAATAATTAGTAGACTCGTTGATAGTAGGTATTGTAGCATCGTCAATTCGGGGATATGGAGACCACTCATTAGACTCTCTTCTTACTTACCCAAGAGAAGCCAATACAGCCTATGGCGTCCGATAGCATATCTGCCAACACAGATGGATAAGAGTTTCCAGAGGGAAAGTACGCGTGAAACCTGGGGTGTTGCCAATGTGTCACCTGATGAGACAGAAAGTGAAACAGCAGAATGATTAGCGAAGGTTTCACCAATAGACGGATAGACATGGTCAGAGAGTGAAACATGAAAGTTGTTAAGAAGGTTTCGTCATTAGAATAGATTGGTGAGGGACAAAAATCTGAGTTTTTTTTTTAGAGGTTTGACAGAGGGAACTGTAACTGCTATGGTCTTATCGTCCCGAAATCGAAGAGATAAGGAAGACAGGATAGAAGAAAGCCAGCCGTTCCGAGAACGAACATTATCCCATCAGGATAAAATCCGCCCCGGGCGGGAATCAAACTCGCGGCCTAGCGCTTACAAGGCAGACGCACTACCAACTAAGCTAATTAGGCTGGCGAAAATCTGAGTTTAACTTGGTTCTTGTTTGAGGAAGGTGACTAGGCTAGGGTCCATGGTCTATTTTCGCCGTTGTAGACGCGCACTTAGACTGCCGTAGAAAGGGACTTTTCAGTCCTATTCGGCAGGATAAACAAGCCTTCTATTCTCATCTGTCCATCATGAAGGAACGTGGTAGCAGTCTTCCCCCCCGCCAAGTTAAAAATGCTTTTATTATTATTATTATTATTATTATTATTATTATTATTATTATTATTATTATTATTATTATTATTATTATTAT
>NW_007377647.1:167256-188527 GCF_000475195.1 Diaphorina citri
TCCGTTCTTCGTGTCCACAACGCTGGGCACCACGTCTTGCTGTTCCTTCGACAACCTGGCCGAAATAGGACCCGTGGCCAAAGAGTTCGATGTGTGGCTACATGTGGACGGGGCGTATGCGGGCAGCTCCTTTATTTGCCCAGAATTCCGACCTTTCATGAATGGTAAGACGAGCTTCGATAACCTTCATTTGTCTCCAATTTGGTATGAAAGACCAGTTCTGATAACCTTCATTTGTCCAGAGTTCTGATCTTTCATTAATGGTAAGGCCGGTTTTATGCCCGATCTTACCATGCACAGAGAGTTTTGCAGAGTTTAAGCTGTGTTACCCCTCCGTGGTAAGATCGGCCATTAATAACCTTCATGTGTCTCGGATTCGGTAGAAAAGAATAGTTCTAATATTCACCGGTGTTTACTACTTCGTTGCAGTACTAAGTCACCGGTTTCTATACTTTCTAGCTTTCTACACATCTTGCTGATTTAGTCACCGATTTCTACTCACACGTTGTTGTTGTTGTTTTTTTGACAACGTTCAGTCACTCATCTTCCAGGTTCAGTTGTTCCACGGCCGTTAAGCAAGGTCTTTTTACTGAATTGTTACTGATACATGTATTATTCTTTAACCCATCAAATATATGAGACCTTGTTTAGACTGCTGGGGTAAAGGGACTTTTCAGTCCTATTCGGGCAGGATAAACAAGGTATATTCTATTTTACTACTGCATACAGGGCAAAGGTCGGAAATCCAAGGGTTTATTCGGTTGTGGTAGTTGCGCCGGTTTTCACTCACACCTTGCTGGTTTCAGGCATCGAGTACGCCGACTCATTCAACGTGAACGTCAACAAGTGGTTGCTGACTGCTTTCGACAGTTCCTGCCTATGGGTGGCTGACCGCTACAAGCTGACCTCTGCCCTGGTCGTCGATCCCCTCTACCTACAGCACGGTCATGAGGGTGCTATCGATTACCGTCACTGGGGCATTCCGCTGAGTCGCCGCTTTCGCTCGCTCAAGCTGTGGTTTGTGATTCGCACCTATGGACTGTCCGGTTTGCAGAAGTACATCCGACGGCACTGTGAACTGGCCAAGCTGTTTGAGGGCAAAGTGCGACGGGATCCTCGCTTTGAAATATCCAACGACGTGAGGGTATGTATGTGCAATAGCATTTTTCTTAATTTTTCATTTGAGAGGGTAGATAGGTAGGTAATTGTATGTACAATAGCATTTTTCCCCACGTTAGGCGTTTTAACAAAATTTTCTGCGTGTCGTTCAAACCATCAGTGCTCAGTAGCATTCCTGTATTTTCTTAATTTTTCATTTGAGAGGGTAGATAGGTAGGTAACTGTATGTACAATAGCATTTTTCCTCACGTTAGGCGTTTTAACAAAAATTTCTGCGTGTCGTTCAAACCATCAGTGCTCAGTAGCATTCCTGTAGCATCTTACTGATATAATTATGTAAGACCTGCATATTTGACTTAAATTTTCACACTGAACTCACACGTATGGTAACAATGAAACAACTGCTACATTGGACGCAAGTGGTCTGTGTCGTAGGATGCCCATCCCGTAGTATGCCTCTCATCAGATGGGCGAGAAGAGACACAATACTCCCCATTTAGGTGCTGGGTCAACACGAGAACACCAGAAAGTAACCCGTTGAAATATTTGCAATCGAAACGAGTACAAAATTTAGGTGCTGGGTCAACACGAGAACACCAGAAAGTAACCCGGTGAAATATTTGCAATCGAAAAACGAGTACAAATTTTGGTGCTGGGTCAACACGAGAACACCAGAAAGTAACCCGTTGAAATATTTGCAATCGAAACGAGTACAAATTTTTGTCGATGGTGGGCGATCTAAAAGGAAGACCTTTGTGATGTTAACAAAATACGTGACAATGCTGAATCGACCTTGCTTTCCGTGTTCATGAGATACCTAGGCATGGCACCTATCTCACGGTGTTGGAAGGATTGCGGTTTAAAACCCCTTGGACGCCCAGAAACAATATCTGAGCTCCTTCCGTGTAAGAGGCCATATACAATCATACAGGGATGCCTTTGTGCCTTTCTTTTGACTAATAGACTCTTGAGTGGAAGGTAACCAATAGATGAGGTTAACGCCGGAGGCGTTCTCTACCACCTAGCCCTAAGAGCTCCATTATTGTGGTCAAATTATCAAATAAACGAGGATAAAATTCTATGCCTCGGCTGTGGTAACTTATTATTGCTGCCATTCATTATCAGGTGGACCTGACAGGTCGCCTGAGACTTATTATAGCTGCCATACACTATGAGGTAGATCTGACAGACGCACCTGTTCAGGTGTAGGTACCTATCAGGTATAACTGATAGTGAATGTCCGGCCTTAGTTTGTCAGAGTTGTTTCCAAGAAGGGAAGAAGATTAGTCATCTCTCATACCACATGAAGAGGATTACTTACAATGTTCAAGAAGTTGCATAAAATGTTTATGAATTAATTTCTACCTGATTTCAGTATTACCTACACTTTTTAGATAAATAGGTAGTTAAGAACCATGGATAATATCAATTGTCAAGTAAGTAGTACATTGATCAGAATTGAAGGTACTTGTGCAGAAGTCATGTTCGTGGAATATTGCTACCAAAGGAACTGGCACAAATGAGCAGTGACCAGTGTTATTATAGGGTTAGGTTAAATGCAAGAAGGAGTTTTCACAATTAGAGCAGTGATTAGTGTTATTATAGGGTTACGTAAAATACAAAAGGAGCTGTTCTTTTCCACGGGACATGACTTCTGCATAATTACAAAATTGAAAGCTATGACTTGGTGGTGAAGAGATAAAGACTTCAATTCTAGCCAAGGCATGGAATTTCAAAAGAGAGGAGGATAGGATAGGAGAGCCAGTCATTCTGAGAGTAATTGTGCAGAAGTCACGTTTGTGGAAAAGAAAAGCTCCTTTTTGTATTTAACCTAAGCCTATAATAACACTAATCACTGCTCTAATTGTGAAAACTCTTTCTTGCGCTCATTTTTGTATTTAACCTAAGCCTATAATAACACTAATCACTGCTCTAATTTTGAAAACTCTTTCTTGCATTTAACCTAACCCTATAACAACACTGGTCACTGCTCATTTGTGCCAGTTCCTTTGGTAGCAATATTCCACAGACATGACTTCTGCACAAGTACCATTCTGAGAGAACAAACCCTATTTGTTAAGGTGAGCCCAAAGATAGTCGACCAGCTGTTCAATTGACAGTGATTGATCATCAATCGCAACCATGAATCAATGTTGATACACATCAATCAACCGTTGAATTTGTGTGGACACAGCTTTAAGATAAACATTGCCCCAGGTGAGAATCAAAGGCAGTATTTACAAGACAGCCATGCTACCTTCCAAGCTAACCAGACTGGCTAGAGGACATTACATACATTAGTAAAAATAATAAGTTCACTTACCCAAGTAGGATGATAACCCGCTTACTTTTTCCTTTGAAAGATTTGAGGCAAATGTTTCACATGATCAAGATATTACAGTAGGGTATCTGGTTAGTACCTTGATCCTTCTTTTAACTTTAAATAATTCTTTTTATCTTTTCTAGTTCCTTTGATTTGACAATTTGACTCTCAAATACTCTCAATTAAAATTTATACCTATTTTTCCTTTTCCACATCACAACTCCTCTCATTAATTAACCATTTCTTCAGATTTCTATTAAATAGTTCAAAATTATAAATTTATTTATGCTTGACTTAATAAACACCTTTTCCCTTTTCAATCTTGAACATGACAGATTGGGTGGTTGTTGACTCTGAATAGTATTGAAAATACATTATATATATATTCTTTTCAAAGTATTCAGTCTTGTAAGTAATGATTAATGATAAGAACCACATACTGAAAGTGGAATGACATATTAACATGTAGGTAAATACAAGGTGGAAGAAGTCCTTGTCCAAATAGACATAGGTAACTAATTTTTGTTTAGTTCAATTAAGATTAAGGTTAGTATTCCCGTTATAATGGTGTCTACTTTCTTCCTTGTTAATTATAAAATATACTATTTATTATTTTGAATAATCTACAAATTGTACATATTTCATTGGTATTTAAATCATATAACTATATAAAATATATCAAGATTACACACAATACTTTCAACGAGTCTACTAATTATTTCTATTGCTCATTTCAGCTCATTTGTGAATAACCCAGGCGGCTTTGTGTGATTTCAGGCGGCAAGTCCTTCATGTACCGAATTGGAGACCATCGTTTTAGACTGGTTAGGTAAGATATAGTAATCAAAGAGTTTACCCAGAAATACCTACTTACTTCGTAAAAAAACTGAGGAACGAGGCTTTAATTATTTGGAATAACGGGACAACTGATCAACTGATCTATTCCATTTGACCATTTTAACACAAACAGAAAGACCTTCATTACTGATTTGTGCTGCTCGCTCATTGTGATTGCTGAATTCATTCTGTGTCATAAACATACACAAGACCTTGTTTAGACTGCGGAGGTAAAGGGACTTTTCAGCCTCATTCTGGCAGTATAAACAGGAGGTATTCTATTCTATTCTTCATTAAATTCAAATTTTTCAAGGATTCCATTGTCTTCTCTTTCAGGTAAGGCAATTGGTTTGCCAGAAAAGTTCCTCATGTACCCTCCGCAAGGCAAAAACGCTACAACACCTAACGATATTGATATGAACATAGAAGATTATATGACCCCTGCTAATCAGCCTCAGAGTTTAGGCGGAGGAGTTATACAGGTAAAGTTTGCCTTCATACCGCGTGTGTAGAAAATTCATATGCATGGAAAGTTCATGAATTAGTTGTATTTCTCATACCGCGTGTGTAGAAAATTCATAAGCATGGAAAGTTCATGAATTAGTTGTATTTCTATAGAAGTGGGATAGAATTTGTATAATGAGTGAATTTCACAAGGGGTTGTATTAATTTAATATTCTGTCTGAAAGCACATCAGTGTGCCAGGCCAAGTTACAGTAAGAACGCCTTTATAATTATCTGTTTAGATATCGCCTGTATAAAAGCCTGTTCCCACTTGCCGGTTGGAAAAAATCGTGTCGTGCGTAAATGGGAATACCCTCATTTAAGTTACATTGCCTACAAGGACATTTTGTGTCGTTTGGCAAAAAAATCGTGTCGTGTTTGACACTCTCATTTAAAGTACATTGTCCAGGAGATTCGGAAAAAATCGGATGAAACTCACAAGTGTGAACAGGCGCTTACAAAAAGCTAAATTCTTCGGTCCTTTAGTTACATGCTGTCACAGGTTAGTTACATGCTGTCACCAGCACAGGTAGTGCTGTCACAATTTAATCTTGTTATAATTGTCGTATTCTGTCTGAAAGCACATCAGTGTGCCAGGCCAAGTTCCAGTATAATTATCTGTTTAGATATCGCCTGTATAAAAGCCTAGTCCCACTTGTCGGTTGGAAAAAATCGTGTCGTGCGTAAGTGGGAATACCCTCATTTAACATCGCCTACAAGGACATTTTGTGTAGTTCGGAAAAAAATCGTGTCGCGTGTAGTGGGAACACTAATTTAAATTACATTACCTATAGGATATTCGGAAAAATTCGGATGAAACTCACAACAAGTGTGAACAGGCGCTTACAAGAAGCTATATATAATATATATATATTCTTTGGTCCTTTAGTTATATTCTTTTATCATTTTAGAGTTCAGCGAGTGAGTGCATATTCGTGTGCATGCTAGCAGCCCGCGCTCAGGCCATCAGTAAGCTGAAGAAAATCCACCCGTTTGTTGACGAGGGTGTCCTTCTGTCCAAACTGATGGCTTACTGCTCTAAGGAGGCGCACTCTTGCGTCGAGAAAGCCGCCATGATGGCGTTTGTGCGGCTTAAAATTTTGGAACCCGACGATAAGAATAGTTTGCGAGGAGCGACATTACGACAGGTGAGCATTTTGGGAACATTACTTTTCAGAGCAGCAAAAAACCGAGATCACATTGCCGTGATGGATCACATTGCAACTCAAAGAAGAAGAACTGAAGCATTCTGGGAATATTTTAGGCCGGCCATTCACTATGAGATAGACCTGACAAGTCGCCTGGTAACTTATTATTGCTACTATTCATTAGCAGGTGGACCTGACAGGTCGCCTGAGAGACATACTATAGCTTCTATACAATATGAGGTAGATCTGACAGGCGCACCTGTTCAGGTGTAGGTACCTATCAGGTCTAACTGATACTGAATGTCCGGCCTTAGTTTGTCAGAGTTGTTTCCAAGAAGGGAAGAAGATTAGTCATCTCTCATACCACATGAAGAGAGGAGACAGGAGACTAGACTGCTAGTCTCATTCATTGCGGGTAATCTTTCTTTGCAGGTAATGCAACAGGACGAAACCATGGGCTACATTCCGTTCTTCGTGTCCACAACGCTGGGCACCACGTCTTGCTATCGGAAATCCCAGGGTTTATTCGGTACTGGTAGTTGCGCCGGTTTTCACTCACACCTTGCTGGTTTCAGGCATCGAGTACGCCGACTCATTCAACGTGAACGTCAACAAGTGGTTGCTGACTGCTTTCGACAGTTCCTGCCTATGGGTGGCTGACCGCTACAAGCTGACCTCTGCCCTGGTCGTCGATCCCCTCTACCTACAGCACGGTCATGAGGGTGCTATCGATTACCGTCACTGGGGCATTCCGCTGAGTCGCCGCTTTCGCTCGCTCAAGCTGTGGTTTGTGATTCGCACCTATGGACTGTCCGGTTTGCAGAAGTACATCCGACGGCACTGTGAACTGGCCAAGCTGTTTGAGGGCAAAGTGCGACGGGATCCTCGCTTTGAAATATCCAACGACGTGAGGGTATGTATGTGCAATAGCAATTTTCTTAATTTTTCATTTGAGAGGGTAGATAGGTAGGTAATTGTATGTACAATAGCATTTTTCCCCACGTTAGGCGTTTTAACAAAATTTTCTGCGTGTCGTTCAAACCATCAGTGCTCAGTAGCATTCCTGTAGCATCTTACTGATATAATTATGTAAGACCTGCATATTTGACTTAAATTTTCACACTGAACTCACACGTATGGTAACAATGAAACAACTGCTACATTGGACGCAAGTGGTCTGTGTCGTAGGATGCCCATCCCGTAGTATGCCTCTCATCAGATGGGCGAGAAGAGACACAATACTCCCCATTTAGGTGCTGGGTCAACACGAGAACACCAGAAAGTAACCCGTTGAAATATTTGCAATCGAAAAACGAGTACAAATTTTTGTCGATGGTGGGATTCGAACCCGGGACCTTCTGCATGGCAAGCAAGCGCGTTACCACGGGACCAACCGTGCTCGTTTGCCCTCTTTTGGCGTGATAGCGCCTGTACTACACCAAAGGAGGAGGTGAACGAGCTTCAGAAGAGGGAAAATTTCGAAAGAAAAATACAACTAGTAAAACCAGACTGTTGGACCGTTTCCTGTCATAAAATGTATTTATGAATCTTCCCCCCCCCCTACCTTTGTAAGTTTGTATTGTATACTTTTCTTTTTAATTTATATATATTTTTTGAATACCTTTCTTTTAGTTTGTACATATATCTTTAAGACCTTTGCACTATTGGGGGTGACCCCGTGTATTAATAAAATAAATAAATAAATAATGAGGTGAAAGTTGTGAATAGGATCTTCCTCGAAGGGGAAATAGGAAGACGAAGAAAAAGCTTATCTTGTGCTGCAGATAGGTGAAGACTCTGTAGAGTTTAAGACGGGGATAGTGATTGATGGAGCTGAAGCAAGGTATGACACTAAAGTTGAAGGTTAATCCAGCAGGAAAATCTTCAGAATAAAAAGTATCTTTACCATAGAAAATAAAAAAAAGGCTTGTGAAATACTAGCTCCTAGCTTGATTAATCATTTTTAACTACAGTAAAAAAAAAAAAAAAAAAAAAAAAAAAAAAAAAAAATTACATTAAATTCAAAATTTTCAAGGATTCCATTGTCTTCTCTTTCAGGTAAGGCAATTGGTTTGCCAGAAAAGTTCCTCATGTACCCTCCGCAAGGCAAAAACGCTACAACACCTAACGATATTGATATGAACATAGAAGATTATATGACCCCTGCTAATCAGCCTCAGAGTTTAGGCGGAGGAGTTATACAGGTAAAGTTTGCCTTCATACCGCGTGTGTAGAAAATTCATATGCATGGAAAGTTCATGAATTAGTTGTATTTCTATTTGTACTAGCACACATAGAAGTGGGTTAGAATTTGTATAATGAGTGAATTTCACAAGGGGTTGTATTTATTTAATATTCTGTCTGAAAGCACATCAGTGTGCCAGGCCAAGTTCCAGTAAGAACGCCTTTATAATTATCTGTTTAGATATCGCCTGTATAAAAGCCTGTTCCCACTTGTCGGTTGGAAAAAATCGTGTCGTGCGTAAATGGGAATACCCTCATTTAACTTATATTGCCTACAAGGACATTTTGTGTCGTTCGGCAAAAAAATCGTGTCGTGTGTAGTGGGAACACTCTCATTTAAATTACATTGTCCAGGAGATTCGGAAAAAATCGGATGAAACTCACGAAGTGTGAACAGGCGCTTACAAAAAGCTAAATTCTTCGGTCCTTTAGTTATATTCTTTTATCATTTTAGAGTTCAGCGAGTGAGTGCATATTCGTGTGCATGCTAGCAGCCCGCGCTCAGGCCATATAATACAATAGTTTGATGAAACGAGGCCCTGCATATTTGACTTAAATTTTCACACTGAACTCACACGTATGGTAGATTATTAAGAAAATAAAGTTATGAAGCAGGGTAGACCAGAGTTCTAAATAGACCATATGAGGGCTCTGAAAAGAGTTCTAAATTTGCAGTTTCGAAACGTTTGTGTCGATTTTAACCAAATGGTACCAATGCTGAATCTACCTAAAAGCTGATGTTAACAAAATACGTGACAATGCTGAATCGACCTTGCTTTCCGTGTCCATGAGATAGACATGGCACAATATGTGAGCTCCTTCCGTGAATCGACGTAACAGGACGACCTTCATGACATTTCGCCTTCCCGTTACAGCTCGGCCTGGTGTGCTTTCGACTGCGCAGTGAGAACAATCTGATTGCCGATCAAAATAACCGTAAGCTTCTGGAGGACATCAACGCTTCGGGCAGACTGCATATGGTACCCGCCAGCGTGCATGACAAATATGTTATCCGGTTCTGTGTGACGGCGCAGAATGCTAACGAAAAGGATATAGGTGAGTTGTACCAACCTCGTAGATTCGTAGAACCTTAATCCATTCTTTAGGACTGTTCGCACACTCTAGAGCTCTAGACTCTTCAATATTCTTCAGTTCATTATGAACTTCGTTTGTTCACTTGTGGTTGGATTTCACGATTTTCACAAGGCTAGTAGGCAGTCCAGTTACTGGCCCCTTAAACTCGTATAAACACCATTAGCGTCCAGTAATGTTTTAGTCAAGTAACAAAAGCTTCATTCCCATTATTGTTCCAGACATTGCTTGGAAAATTATCCAGGAATTCGCCAACACAATTGTCGCCGAGAGCATCAAAGAAGTAAGTTTAACGTTTACATTATCAAAGAACTTTTTTTAAAAGAGGTTTGATAGAGGGAATTGTAACTGCTAAATTTTTATCGTCCCGAAATCGAAGAGAGAAGGAAGACAGGATAGGAAAAAGCCATCCGTTCCGAGAACGAACACTATCCGTTTAGTATAAAATCCGCCCGGGCGGGAAACGAACCTGCGACCTAGCGCTTACAAGGCAGACGCGCTACCAACCAAGCTAACTAGGCTGGCCGCTGGCTCTACTCGTTACTGACTTTGCGCTTTCTATTCTCAGCAGGAACAAAATGACGAGGTGTTCGAGCTACAAGAGCGCAAGCGCAAGGACGATCTGGCGTACAAGCGCTCCTTCTTCGTTCGGATGGTGTCGGATCCAACGAGTATGTGCAATAGCATTTTTCTTAATTTTTCATCTGAGAGGGTAGATAGGTAGGTAATTGTATGTACATTGTACAATAGCATTTTTCCCCACGTTAGGCGTTTTAACAAAATTTTCTGCGTGTCGTTCAAACCATCAGTGCTCAGTAGCATTCCTGTAGCATCTTACTGATATAATTATGTAAGACCTGCATATTTGACTTAAATTTTCACACTGAACTCAGACGTATGGTAGATTATTAAGAAAATAAAGTTATGAAGCAGGGTAGACCAGAGTTCTAAATAGACCATATGAGGGCTTTGAAAAGAGTTCTAAATTTTCAGTTTCGAAACGTTCGTGTCGATTTTAACCAAATGGTGAATCGATCTAAAAGGAAGACCTTTGTGATGTTAACAAAATACGTGACAATGCTGAATCGACCTTGCTTTCCGTGTTCATGAGATAGGCATGGCACCTATCTCACGGTGTTGGAAGGATTGCGGTTTAAAACCCCTTGGACGCCCAGAAACAATATCTGAGCTCCTTCCGTGCCTTGATATGGGCATGGCAGTCACGGCACCTATCTCACGGTGTTGGAAGGATTGCGGTTTAAAACCCCTTGGACGCCCAGAAACAATATCTGAGCTCCTTCCGTGAATCGACGTAACAAGACGACCTTCATGACATTTCACCTTCCCGTTACAGCTCGGCCTGGTGTGCTTTCGACTGCGCAGTGAGAACAATCTGATTGCCGATCACCCGTTACAGCTCGGCCTGGTGTGCTTTCGACTGCGCAGTGAGAACAATGTGATTGCCGATCAAAATAACCGTAAGCTTCTGGAGGACATCAACGCTTCGGGCAGACTGCATATGGTACCCGCCAGCGTGCATGACAAATATGTTATCCGGTTCTGTGTGACGGCGCAGAATGCTAACGAAAAGGATATAGGTGAGTTGTACCAACCTCGTAGATTCGTAGAACCTTAACCCATCCTTTAGGACTGTTCGCACACTCTAGAGCTCTAGACTCTTCAATATTCTTCAGTTCATAATGAACTTCGTTTGCTCACTTGTGGTTGGATTTCACGATTTTCACGAGGCTAGTAGGTAGCCCAGTTAATGGCCCCTATAACTCGTATAAACACCACTAGCGTCCAGTAATGTTTTAGTCAAGTAACAAAAGCTTCATTCCCATTATTGTTCCAGACATTGCTTGGATCCTTCTTGAGTTGATTTGATTGTTGATCTGTCGTTGATAAGTTGATTTGATTGTTTGATCTCTGATGACTGATGACTCTGATTTTTTTTGTGGACAGTCCGAGAAAGTTTTTATCTTATCTAAAGGGTTATCTCTCCCCTTTTTCAATTGAATACATACGAAAGTTTCTATCCTTATAAATTACAAACTGATTAGTCGTAATAGACCTTCTACTTGATACCACTATGTGCAATCTGTAGGTGTCTGCTTTCCCAGATAATACCCCAACATCCTGTGTATTTACTTACATAGGTAAGTAGTTTCGCTTTCATTGTTTCTCATTAATTATTTTAGCACGCATTATCTGAAGAATGAAGCTCATTTTTTATTCCATTGATCAAAACTCACAACATTAACAGCCTCGGTAGGTAGGGTAGACCCCATTCTTACTTGTTGTGAGTTTCAACCAATTTTTCCACCCGATTGTCCTGTATCCAATTTATTTGAGTCAGAATTATAAAATTTAGCAATATATATATAGTGTAACAATTGGGGAACCAAGTAGGTACATTTGTGGCAATAAAATTTTGTCAAAGCAAAAATTCTTGGTACTTGTGCAGAAGTCATGTCCATGGAATATTGCTACCAAAGGAACTAGCACAAACAAGCAGTGACCAGTGTTATTATAGGGTTAGGTTAAACGCAAGAAGGAGTTTTCACAATTAGAGCAGTGATTTTCCACGGACTACTTGTGCAGAAGTCATGTTCCGTGGAATATTGCTACCAAAGGAACTAGTACAAACAAGCAGTGACCAGTGTTATTATAGGGTTAGGTTAAACGCAAGAAGGAGTTTTCACAATTAGAGCAGTGATTATCCACGGACGTGACTTCTAGATAATTACCAAATTCTTAGCAGGAAAAGTCATGGAAATACAGATGAAATTTTCTCCATTGTTTTTTTTTTTTTTTTTTTTTTTTTTTTTTTTTTAGTTTTTTTTTTTTTTTAATTGTATCTTAGATGCCAATATTTATTTGATCTGAGTGCACAACGTGCACTATTCAATTTTCATTAATATTACTTTTTTTTCCAGGTTCCATTTCCACCTAAATGATAGGGTTCTTAGAAATATTCATTGGTAGTTATTAATAACATGAAGTATCAAAAGCAATAAGTTTGAAATATAACATTCAGGAAAAGTGCTTTGCACTCATCTTGGAATTCACTGAATTTTTTGGGGATTTGCTGGAATTTCATCACTAGGTAAGTAACATTCCCTTTTCTAGCTTTTTTTCCTAAGTTTATACCTACCTACTATCTAGATCGGCTTAATTTGCTTTTTAGAAGTTCTAGGTAACATATTGCAGTAGTAATGGTTCAGAAACAACAAAGACTAAAATGATTGATTTTTGACCAAACAATAGTGAGGTCTATGTGTTAACTCAACCATTTTGCAGTTGGTTTAGATGTTTGGATAATTATGCAGAAGTAACATTTGTGGAAAAGAAAAGCTCCTTTTTGTAGGCGGTCGATTTTGGACTTTGAAAAATTTTCAAAAAAAAAAAGTTCAATTTTTGGACACTTTTTAATGATCCCTCATTACATGGGACTTTTTCTTTTTGAAAATCGTTTATTGATGTTTGAATTTGTAGCAAATTTCATTTTTCGTTTCAGATCCTCATGGATAAGTTGGCCGCTAGCTTTTCTCTTGCAATCACGAATGAAGGAGGATGCTGAGAGAGGGCGAGTCAGTGATGTTCCAGTTAGGTGGGTTAATTTAACATCCTCTAGCTTAGAGTCTAGACTAGACAAAGTTGGGGCTTGATAATGGCTAATGGGGCTGATTTCCAAAAACGTCCAAGGTTTACCATATTGACAGATGTGGTGGGGTCCATTCTGGAATACCTTACTTACTTACATAATGTAATTACAAGCTACAGGTGAATAAAGATATATAGCAACTATAGAAGCATCATACAAAGTCATCCCTTCACAACAAAACACAGAAGAAACAAACATTTTCAGTTGTTGTATTCCCCAGTTCTGTATTATCAGGTCCATTAGTATGTGGAACTCTTTAGTTTAGATTTGTGTATATGTACATATATATGACTAAAAAATAATGTTCTGTTATGCTACAGATTTCGTCACTTGGACACAATGGTTCACTTGAAGAAGTCAAGAAAGGAAGTGACAAGGGTATCAACTTCACCAATCATTGAAACCAACATCAACTCAACAGATGAGAACAACACCAACACAGCCCTAACTACAGCCATCGTAGAAAAAGACAATAGAATGATTGATAGAGACAATAAGAGAATTGAAAGAGACACTAACAAAGCAAGTGACAATAATAACAAGATTTTCTCAAACTCGACTAGATTTACCACATCCTCAAAGGAGAATCACGTTGAAGTCTACAAGGAACCTGCACAAGGCAAAGACAATACTGGAGACAATAAATCGGCTGATGATACTGACACCATAACCACAACAACTACCACAAGATCTACCAACAGTGTCATTACGGTCAACAAGATATTCATACCAGAAACAGATAAATAGTGTCCCTCCCAAAACTTTCATCCTCATTAATCTGAAAGAGACACTAACAAAGCGAGTGACAATAATAACAAGAGTTTTTCAAACTCGACTAGATTTACCACATCCTCAAAGGAGAATCACGTTGAAGTCTACAAGGAACCTGCACAAGGCAAAGACAATACTGGAGTCTGTATCAAGTTGAAAATTTGGTTTATCTAACATGTTGCTCGATGGGAAAGTTCCCTCAACGGATGTAAAATTAAACCAGTACAGCACCTATAGCAGGTGAAAAAACCCCCTGGAAGAGGCTGAAATTAAATAATCTGTCACACAATTTACACAAGAACTATGCAATTAAAATAATTATTCTGTTGCATTTTATTAGCATCAAGTAATTCTTACATGAATTAAAAGAAAAATCCAAGTGTCAAACTCAAAAAAAGCAAAAGAGCTAGACGAATAATCTAACTTTTATCTCTTATCAATTTTGTTTACATTTCAAAATTTCAAATAATTCAAAATTTCGCGCTCAAATCAATCACTTTTCCCCTCTTTTCCTTTCGAAAATTTTGTCTTCCAACATTTGTACAGGTGAGATAGGGATCTGTTCCTCCATTTATATTCATACCTCCATGGTTAATCCAGTGTGGGATTTTGGGTGAAGTCTTCTCTTCCCGTCCATTTCCATTTCCAATTTCCATTCGTTCATTCGTTCCTTCTTGAGTTGATTTGATTGTTGATCTGTCGTTGATAAGTTGATTTGATTGTTTGATCTCTGATGACTGATGACTCTGATTTTTTTTGTGGACAGTCCGAGAAAGTTTTTATCTTATCTAAAGGGTTATCTCTCCCCTTTTTCAATTGAATACATACGAAAGTTTCTATCCTTATAAATTACAAACTGATTAGTCGTAATAGACCTTCTACTTGATACCACTATGTGCAATCTGTAGGTGTCTGCTTTCCCAGATAATACACCCCAACATCCTGTGTATTTATTTACATAGGTAAGTAGTTTCGCTTTTATTGTTTCTCATTAATTATTTTAGCACCCATTATCTGAAGAATGAAGCTCATTTTTTATTCCATTGATCAAAACTCACAAAATTAACAACCTTGGTAGGTAGGGTAGACCCCATTCTTACTTGTTGTGAGTTTCAACCAATTTTTCCACCCGATTGTCCTGTATCCAATTTATTTGAGTCAGAATTATAAAATTTAGCAATATATATATAGTGTAACAATTGGGGAACCAAGTAGGTACATTTGTGGCAATAAAATTTTGTCAAAGCAAAAATTCTTGGTACCTACTTGTGCAGAAGTCATGTTCCGTGGAATATTGCTACCAAAGGAACTAGTACAAACAAGCAGTGACCAGTGTTATTATAGGGTTAGGTTAAACGCAAGAAGGAGTTTTCACAATTAGAGCAGTGATTTTCCACGGACGTGACTTCTAGATAATTACCAAATTCTTAGCAGGAAAAGTCATGGAAATACAGATGAAATTTTCTCCATTGTTTTTTTTTTTTTTTTTTTTTTTTTTTTTTTTTTAGTTCGAGCTACAAGAGCGCAAGCGCAAGGACGATCTGGCGTACAAGCGCTCCTTCTTCGTTCGGATGGTGTCGGATCCAAAGATCTACAACCCGAAGATAGCGGTGGCCACGCCCACATCTCGCAGGCCGACGTGTTTGGCCTCCAGCGCCGAGGAGGATGAAGAGGCCGAGTCTGATGAGAGGAGCTCGGAGCAAGGCTCGTACACACCGACGTAAGTTTAAAGTTCATTAAGGTGTCATTCCGATCATAGCGACCAAGTCGCTAAAGTTTACAAAGAAAATATTTTAAACTTATCATTAGATGGATTTAATGGTTGGAAGAACAAAATTGCCATTATACAAGTAAGTATGAAGTTTGAAAATATGAAGTAGTATGAAGTACTCGCGATCAAGCAACCAAACTGCTCTCGGAGCGACTGGGTCGCGCAACCCAAATCGTACATCTGTATCAAGTTGAAAATTTGGTTTATCTAACATGTTGCTCGATGGGAAAGTTCCCTCAACGGATGTACTTACGAAATGCGACGTGTAAAGTGCGAAACGACGCGAGGTGTAAAACAAGACCCTGATGTCCTTGGGGCTCAACCACTTTTTTTTTTCTTCGCTGATAAAGGAAGTTCGAAACACGCTGATCTCAATAGAAATGCTTAAAATTTCATTTGAGGCTCTTGAAAATCGTTTATTGATGTTTGAATTTGTAGCAAATTTAATTTTTCGTTTCAGATCCTCGTGGATAAGTTGGCCGCTAGCTTTTCTCTTGCAATCACGAATGAAGGAGGATGCTGAGAGAGGGCGAGTCAGTGATGTTCCAGTTAGGTGGGTTAATTTAACATCCTCTAGCTTAGAGTCTAGACTAGACAAAGTTGGGGCTTGATAATGGCTAATGGGGCTGATTTCCAAAAAAAGTCCAAGGTTTACCATATTGACAGATGTGGTGGGGTCCATTCTGGAATACCTTACTTACATAATGTAATTACAAGCTACAGGTGAATAAAGATATATAGCAACTATAGAAGCATCATACAAAGTCATCCCTTCACAACAAAACACAGAAGAAACAAACATTTTCAGTTGTTGTATTCCCCAGTTCTGTATTATCAGGTCCATTAGTATGTGGAACTCTTTAGTTTAGATTTGTGTATATGTAAGTACATATATATGACTAAAAAATAATGTTCTGTTATGCTACAGATTTCGTCACTTGGACACAATGGTTCACTTGAAGAAGTCAAGAAACTCAGTTGCTTGTCTTGCTGCTTGAAATTTGGGGCCCCAAAGCTGAACAGGGTTGAGTCCTGTTTCTACATCGCTTGTAGGTATAGGTACTTAAGTAACTTCACTGAACTATTTTGACATTTGGTACTTGTTGATGAATGATGACTCACCTATGAATCATATGAGATTGATGCATATCTCATATGATAACATATTATTATGAGATTGATGACTGAGTCACGAGATTAATGACTCAGTACTTGGAAGAAAAGAAAAGATAAGAAAATAACAGAAAGGAAAAAAGTAAGTACCTATCTGAGAGATATCAGCATGCTATTTCACCTAATAGTCCTAATTCCTAATAGAAATCACCTTGAGCATGGGGCTCTCAAGAGGGGGGGTACCTACCTATTACCTATGGACCTACAGAGAAAAGTGGGTGTTTTTTTTTTCTTCTCTATACCTGCTAGCTTGCTACTAATACCTAGCCTATGGTGAATTGGTGATAGCAGAGCTGTATTTTCCTTTCAGGGTTGGATACGGATATGGTTAAAATTTTCCTTTTTGGGCGTAGTGTGAGGAGGCGTGTAGCTTGTCGCCAAATAGAGGGTAGGTTCGTAGAAGTTTAACCCATCCTTTAGGACTGTTTGCTCCCTATACCTAAGCCTCCAATTGGGCTTTTTGTGTACGGAATGGAGGGTAAAACTCGTGTCACAAAAAAAAAAAAAAAAAAAAAAAAAAAATTCAGGGGGAAAAAAAAAAAAAAAAAATAAAAAACCCCCACCACAAAAAAAAAAAAACTTCAGGGGGAAAAAAGTAATAATAATATAAGTACCTCCTACTGACATAATTATTGCCTTTTTCTGCCGACATAAATACTTATATATTAGGTATGTTGCTCCTTTGTTTACCCAACACGCAAGTGGCACCTATCGAATCCCTGTTGGGTCATGATTAGCCTCGATTTCCAATGTACGTCAAAGCTAATGTTGTTACAGCTGTGGAAAAGAAGTAAGGCGTCAGAATTGAATGCTTCAAGATAGAATGAACTATTTACTTGCTGTTAATAAAGTTCAAATTCAAAGTCTTTTTTCGTCTTCTTCCTTCGTTCTTCTTCGTCCTCCTTCGTTTTAGTTCATTTTCTTCCTTCTCCTTTGTCAGTTCTCCTTGGTTTCAACACAACGCACTGTTTTCAACAGCAAAACGTATCGAACCGTAATCTCCTCGGGTATTATTCTATTGTATTTCATTCTATTCTATCTCGTTTATTTTATTCTATTCCATTATTTATTTTATTCTATTCCATTATAGCATGGAATTAAAGCACAATGAAATCATTTCAATTAGCCAACTTAACTTATATAGCCATTTTATTACAGATTCAGAACAACAATATTAGACAAAAAATCTGGTGTTAACATCACACGACTTTCCTTATCCTATTGAATGATGCTTATTTTTATGTTCTATAGTAACTTTTACAATATCTCTAACCGTTTAGTCATAAATCATTTCAATTAGCCAACTTAACTTATGTAATATGTAGCCATTTTATTACAGATTCAGAACAACAATAATAGACAAAAAATTTATAGTATTTCACACAGGTCTATCTAACAGAAAAACGCGATTTTTCTTTTCTTTTATTTTCACCCAATTCAATTAATCAAGTAGTATTTCACACAGGTCTATCTAACAGAAAAACGCGATTTTTCTTTTCTTTTATTTTCACCCAATTCAATTAATCAAGCCTACATCTCGTTCTACAAATGGTGGGAAGATGATTTAGGTGTCTCCGGAAAGGTCTCGCCGTGAACCTCGTACCTTTTTTGGTTTCATCTTCTTAGCACTAGCTAAATCTAGGTTTCGTAATCCGCGATCAATGGTTCAACAGGAAGGTAGTTTAGGCTGTAGAACGGTCAACGTCAAAAAAGCAGAAGCAGAAAATGATGAAAAATTTGACTTTTTTCAAACTCAAATATCTCCGGCTTTACTGAACCGATTTTGACGATTTTTTTTTTCAACTTGGTCTACTTTTTTTTTGATTGTCAAACTTTCCAAACTTTTTTTCGCTGTTGACAGTTTCAAAGTTTATTTCATGTTTCAACACATTGGGTTGTTAACATACATCAGTAGGTATATACAGTGAAAAAACAAAAAAAAACAAAGCAAGAATGAGACAAAATGTGAACATAATCTAGAGCAAAAGAAGTAAAAAGAAAACAAAAACGAATGTAATAGTTATGTACCCACCTACACGTCGATACCTATACTCAGATATCTGTAGGCAAACTGATTGAATCCGCATCAGTCAGCAGAAACTCCTCTGTCGAGTAGAAAGCCTTTGATTTTAGGTAATTTTCAATGAATCTTTTGAATGAGGGCAATGGTAAGTCCCTAATCGACAGAGGAAGTTTATTGTAAAATGATATCCCGTGGTAATTAGTACCGTTCCTAGCCGCGTATACACGATGATGGAATGGAACCAGATTGTTTTTGTTCCTTGTGTCATAATAGGTACCTTACACAATCATTAGTAATGTCATTATTTCCAAGTAATGATGATGACAAATCAGAAAATCCGGAATTCCATCATTAGTAATGACATTACTAATGATCATGTAAGGTACCTATAAGGATGCGCGGCTTCGAAGTTAGGGAACTCTGCAATGTTCTTCTTGGTGTGCAGAAGACATTGCAGGATAAAGAGGGAGGGAAGCGTAAGGATACCAAGCTGGATAAAAAGTGGCTTGGCGTGTTCTAGATATTGTGCTCCACTCACAATCCGTACGGCCTTCTTTTGGAGAATGAAAAGTTGAGGGACGCTGGTAGAATGCCCCCACAATAGAATGCCGTACGTTAGGATTGAATGCACAAGGCCATAATAGGCATTTTTTAGAGCTTCTCGAGAAACCTGACTCTGGAGTCTGCGCAAGAGGAAGATACGACTGCTGACCTTCTTGGCTACTTTGTCAATATGAGCATGCCACTTTTCAAAATTTTGCTCTTTTTTTATCCCCCGCCTCTTCGTACATAGAAGGAACGTTTTAACCCTTATCTGGGCAACTTTTTTCTTTTTCTGATAATGTGAACATTGATAGTATAGATATCATTCTGAGGTATACTAGTCTCCGCCAGAGAGTAGAGACTCTTTAGAGGGAACTGTACGGAGGTATAGTCCCAAAATCGAAGAGAGAATAAGGAGATGACAGAAGAAATTTAGCCATTCCGAGAACCTTATCTGTTTAGAAAAATGTTCGCCCCGGAAATGGGACTCGAACTGGATTTAATTAAAAGGGTTAAATGATACAAAAACATCAATATTTACTGGGTGGGTCCTTGCGTTCGCGGATTAGCTATTGTATTTCATCTGATAATGCAGTTTTTTCTTGTTCTCTAATTGTTATGCTTATCTAATACCACCACACCCAATATTCAATGTTCTGGGAATCCCCCAATGCTCTGGAAGTCCCATGTTAATCTTATTTTTCTTTACGATTTTTTTTTTTTTTCATTTTATTATTATTATTTTAAGAGGTTTGATGAAGGGAATTGTAACTGCTAAGGTCTTATCGCCCCGAAAGCGAAGAGAGAAGGAAGACAGGGTGGGAGAAAGCCAGTTGTTAGCGAGAACAAGCCTTATCTGTTAAGGATAAAATTCACCCTGGGCCGGAATCGAATCCGCGACTTGGCGCTTACAAGGCAGACGTATTTAATTAGAAGAGCTCACGATCAAGATAGAATGAACTATTTACTTGCTGTTAATAAAGTTCAAATTCAAAGTCTTTTTTCGTCTTCTTCCTTCGTTCTTCTTCGTCCTCCTTCGTTTTAGTTCATTTTCTTCCTTCTCCTTTGTCAGTTCTCCTTGGTTTCAACACAACGCACTGTTTTCAACAGCAAAACGTATCGAACCGTAATCTCCTCGGGTATTATTCTATTGTATTTCATTCTATTCTATCTCGTTTATTTTATTCTATTCCATTATAGCATGGAATTAAAGCACAATTAAATTTGCCAACTTAACTTATATAGTAGTCACTTTATTTCAGATTCAGAACAACAATAATAGACAAAAAAATTATAATATTTTACACAGGTCTATCTAACAGAAAAACAACAGTAAGTGCTAAAATTTATAGTATTTTACACAGGTCTATCTAGCAGAAAAACAACAGTAAGTGCTAAAATTTATAGTATTTTACACAGGTCTATCTAGCAGAAAAACAACAGTAAGTGCTAAAATTTACTGATGCATTTCGTACTTTGCGTAATCGCCTGGTAAACAGGAGAACATGGGTTCGATTCCAGTCTAGGTATGGAATTGTATTCCTCCAGCAGTAGGGTACTGCTGTTATTGGAGTCCAATTCTCAAACAATGTTGTGGATAAAATTCCAAACCTTGACTGGAATTGAACCCACACCGCCTTGATTACCAGCCAAGCATGTTGTTGTTGTGGTAGCGGTGTAACTGTACCAAGGGGGGTTGATGGTCTCTAGCCAAGATTACTTGTCCCGCCCTGAACCAACGTCAACCATCATGAGGACCTGTGCTTTTGCTTTGAAGCATGATAAACCCTTTGTAACCTTCAGCCAGCTGGGCTGGTTAGAGTTTGGCTGCTCTGATCCTTATTTATAGTCCCACAGCAAGACTCTGGTCTGCTCCCCGTTTAAGGTCCCCCAGCTGGACCACCAGGCAAGCATAACTTTTTTTTTTTAGGTTTTATTATTTAACGTGACGGGATTCTCACAAATGAGCTTTTAATAATAATAATAAAAATAATAGACTCTTGAGTGGAAGGCAACCACTAGGCGAGGTTAACGCCTTAGGCGTTCTCTACCACCT
>NW_007377647.1:188537-200872 GCF_000475195.1 Diaphorina citri
GAACTCAAATATCTCCGGCTTTACTGAACCGATTTTGACGATTTTTTTTTTTCAACTTGGTCTACTTTTTTTTTGATTGTCAAACTTTCCAAACTTTTTTTCGCTGTTGACAGTTTCAAAGTTTATTTCATGTTTCAACACATTGGGTTGTTAACATACATCAGTAGGTATATACAGTGAAAAAACAAAAAAAAACAAAGCAAGAATGAGACAAAATGTGAACATAATCTAGAGCAAAAGAAGTAAAAAGAAAACAAAAACGAATGTAATAGTTATGTACCCACCTACACGTCGATACCTATACTCAGATATCTGTAGGCAAACTGATTGAATCCGCATCAGTCAGCAGAAACTCCTCTGTCGAGTAGAAAGCCTTTGATTTTAGGTAATTTTCAATGAATCTTTTGAATGAGGGCAATGGTAAGAGAGCAAAAGAAGTAAAAAACTAATGTAATAGTTATGTACCTACCTATACATCGATACCTATACTCAGATATCTGTAGGCAAACTGATTGAATCCGAATCAGTAAGCAAAAACTCCTCTGTCGAGTAGAAAGCCTTTGATTTTAGGTAATTTTCAATGAATCTTTTGAATAAGGGCAATGGTAAGTCCCTAATCGACAGAGGAAGTTTATTGTAAAATGATATCCCGTGGTAATTAGTACCGTTCCTAGCCGCGTATACACGATGATGGAATGGAACCAGATTGTTTTTGTTCCTCGTGTCATAAGAATGTGCGGCTTCGAAGTTAGGGAACTCTGCACTTTCATGCCCCAACACACACACACGCAATCCGTTTTCTACCTGAAAACGGCTACTTTCCCTGTCTATTTTAATCTATTTCAGGTAAAGTTTCTCGACAGCCCGGGCACCATGGGTGTGACGGGTCGGAAACTGAAGGTGGTCACCTGGAAGTGTCTGGTGATGCGTCGTCGTCACTGGCTCCTTACCCTATTCGAGATCCTCATCCCGGCCTGTCTATTCGGGCTGGTCCTTTACGGGATGTCCGTCGTGGACACCTCCTCCAGTGTGGTACCGCCTAAATCGGAGAGACCTATTAGTGCGGCCGAGCTGCTCAAGGATGCGAATATGGCCAATGGGAAGGTCAAGTATTGCCCGCGCAATGACGAGGCGAAGACCCTCATGGATAAGTTCAGCGCGGCGCTCAAAGCTAGCCATAGTGGTGAGTATGATTGGCCACCTCCCTAACAACATCGATGGTTGGATAATTGTTGGCCTTACAATATAACATTTAGGTAGGTAGGTATTTTATTTTTTATTTTCTAGACCAATTCTCTCACAAGCACATTAAACTTAGAGCTGAGTCCTCCTCGTCTGAAACTTCAGCTGAAAAGCTGAAGTTTGTGTCGACTGAGGAGGTCCATGGCATTTTCTTCTAAATCCTTTGAAGCATGATAAACCCTCTGTAACCTTCAGCCAGCTGGGCTGGTTAGAGTTTGGCTGCTCTGATCCTTATTTATAGTCCCATAGCAAGACTCTGGTCTGCTCCCTGTTTAAGGTCCCCCAGCTGGACCACCAGGCAAGCATAACTTTTTTTAAGTTTTATTATTTAACGTGATTCTCAGAAATGAGCTACACCTACCTCGGTGGTGTAGTGGTCAAGGCGCTCGCCTGGTAAACAGGAGGGCGTGGGTTCAATCCCAGCCGAGGTATGGAATGTATCCTCAATATAATTAGAGAATTTGACCACAATAATAGTAGTAGCCTACTGCTGGAGTAAAGGGACTTTTCAGTCCTATGCGAGCAGCACATATTGTGACGATCCGTAGTTTAATGAGTAAAGTATTCACTCGTATCCATCTCTATTGTGTACCTACCTACCTACCTACCTACCTACCTACCTACCTACCTACCTACCTAAACGAGGAAGAAGACTAGGAAGATGAGGGATGGATGGTAGAACGGTTAGCAAGCACTGTTAGCAGAAAAAATTCACCAACAACACCATTCAACAAGCTTGTTTTTTTTCTTCTTCTTCTTCTTCTTCTTCTTCTTCTTCTTCCTTTATTTTTTTATTATTAGGTAGGTATTTTTTTATGGAAATGCAATGCGGTGTTACAGTGTTGCATTGTTGCCAAACTGTGGTAGGTACTAATCAGGAAAATCTAAAGTGGTTGGGTTGAACAACTCCTAAAGGAGAACCCTGGAGAAAGCTTGTCCAACAGTCTGATAGACCTAGGTGTTACGTTCCTACAGGAACGACTTGCTTACTTATATGGGAAAAAAATAGACTTTCTTACTTAGCAATGAAAACCATATCCAAGGGGATAAGCTTTATTGAAAATGGATGAGATGTGTGAAAATCGACTGTGTATCGATCAACAGCAAAAGTTACAAGAATGTGAAAAAATCGAAAATCCAAGTCGAGGAAAAGTTTTTCTTGCTTCCATGGAAACCGCCGCTGCTATACGGTCTGGAAAATTGATGCTTTGAGAGGCGACTTCCACGGCTCGAACATTACCACTATGGCTGCCGGTCTGGAAAATTGATGCTATGAGAGGCGACTTCCACGGCTCGAACACTAGGTTAGGTCTGAAGCTATTTTCGCCACACCGGCATTACGCATTACTCGTAATACACGTCGCTAACGCCGTGACTTGGACTCGAACCACCGACCTGCAGATCCGAAGTCCACCAACCATCACTTCATCTCTGAGGTTGGCTTATTTCTTCCAGAATCTGAAGCTATTTTAGCCACACCGGCATTATGCATTACTCGTAATACACGTCGCTAACTTTTAAGCCGTGACTTGGACTCGAACCACCGACCTGCAGATCCGAAGTCCACCAACCATCACTTCATCTCTGAGGTTGGCTTATTTCTTCCAGAAATCAGAATAATGAATGTCTTGTAAGCTGCTTGTTTCAAAAGATACCCAAGATACCAGACAGAAGGAGAGAGAAATAAGCTGATGCAAGAGAGAGAAAGAGAGTAAGAGAGAGAGAGAAAGTAACTAAAAGGGAGAGAAGCTTTTAAATAATTTTTAAATGAAAAATTAATTTTTCTCCAGTTTTCTTTTTCTTCCTCGTTTTCCTCTTCTTCTTCTTCTCCTTTCTCCAATTTTTACACATTTTTTTTTCATTCTCTTCAAAGAGAAACAATGGGTTTTCTAAATTTCCCTCTTCTCTCTCCTTCTCCTCCTCATTTTTCTCTTCTTCTTCTTCTTCTTCTTCTTTTTCTGGCTCCTAATTCTTTTTTCTTATTTGCCTTCCTCTCCACTTCCTTTTTTCCGTTTCCAGATTTTTCTTCTTCTTCTTCTTCTTCTTCTTCTTCTCGTACTCCTCCTCTTTCTCTTCCCCCTCTTTATTTCTTCTTCATCATCTTCTCTTCGCCTTCCTGCTCCTTCCTTTTTCTTCGTCTTCCTCTCCTCCTCTTTGATATTTCTCATCCATTTTTCAAGTTTCAATTATCTTTCACACCTCATTCTTTTCTTAAGAAGAAAGCCGGGGTCAAGTAGGTAGCTTTTATGAGTAAGTCGGTGAAAAAGAATGCCTTAATATATACCTAAAAAGTAGGTACCTAATATGTCTGTAGGTATGTGTGTACCTAACCTACACACATAACTACCTACTTTGGTAGGTAGGTGTTTATCGAAGGTATTCGATTTCTTCACTGACAAAAAAATTAGTGATAGGGTGCCACAATTTAAGGTGGAAGAAGTCTATTGTTGGGTTACTTTAGGTTGTTGGAATACTATATTATTGTGTCGAGCTGAAGCATGGAGGCGGAGACCCCTGATTTGGGGGTTGATGTTGCAAAATGCAGAGTTGCAGAACTTGGGGGACCCTGATCTTTGGATTGGAGAGTGTGGAATTGCAGAATACTGTGAAGAAGCTAAGATCATCGAGCTATGGAGGCCCCTAATTCGAGAGCCTGATTCGTCCACAGAACACCTTAGGGACACTCTACGTGGCTTACTTAATTTTCCAATCATACCTCCAGGGGCCGAAAACTCAATCTCAGCAAAGTCAGAATTTATATCGAAACTCGACAGCACTGGGAAGAAAGGACATCACATTACTTTCGCGAAATTATTCTGTGAGGGAGCAAGGAGATTTTTTTTTTGTTGCAGAAATTCTTTTTCTTTCAAGAGATTGGATAGAATGAGCTGTAACTGCTAAGGTCTCATAGTCCCGAAATCGAAAGAAAAAGGAGGATAAGAGAAAGCCAGCCGTTCCGAGAACGAACTTTATCTGTAAAAATACGTCCCGGGCAGGGATCGAACACCCGAGTTTCAATTAACATACCTACCTATCCTCTGTGACTATCAGTTTTCTAAAATAGGAGATATTTCGAATACTTATTTAAGAAAAGACCAAAGGAGAGAGAGAGAGAGAAAGAAAGAGAGAGAGAGAGAGAGAGAGAGAGAGAGAGAGAAAGAGAGAGAGAGAGAGAGAAGATGAAGAGAAAGAAGAAAAAATTAAAATTGACTAAATTGAGTAAGAAATAGAAAAAATATTAGTAATAGAATTGAATTTTATCAGAAAAAAAGATAAAAGAACTGATGAAAATTCTATCAAAGGACCAGGGGGTGAAAGAAGTGTTTGATAAAGAAAATGAGATATTAGAAAGTAGAGAGGAAGAGGAAGAGACTTAGAAAATGGATAAGAAGAGAAATAGGAGAAGAAAGCGGGAAAGAGCTGGAGGAAGAAACAGAAAGCGGGAAAGAGCTGGAGGAAGAAACAGAAAGAGGAAGAAAGAGAGAGGGAGAAAAAGGGAAAGGAGAAAGATATAGGTAGATTTATGTATTTGTAGTTTCTTGTCTTGGGGGATTTCAAATTTACAAGAAAGAAAGAGATAGATAGAGAGAGAGAGAGAGAGAGAGAGAGAGAAAGGGAGGGAGAGAGAGTCAATCAAAAATAAATTTGTCATCAGATATCTAGGGAGATAGAAAGAATAGAATAGAATTATTATCTACTACTTGCCTGTTTCATTCTAAGATAGGAAGGTAGAATTGGGTGGGAACCTAAAGGCTAAGCGACCATTACAAACAACCTACTAGAGAAAACGTGCACTCCGGATGACCTGGCACATGCAAACGAGAAAGCAATTCATGTGGCAAATCCCTGGAGATTCCAAATCTAAAGTTGGTGACACGCCAGCCTGGTTAGCCTAGTTGGTAGCGCGTCTGCCTTGTAAGCGCTAGGTCGCGGGTTCGATTCCCGCCCGGGGCGGATTTTATCCTGATGGGATAAGGTTCGTTTTCGGAATGGCTGGCTTTCTCCTTTCCTGTCTTCCTTCTCTCTTCGATTTCGGAACGATAAGACCATAGCAGTTACAGTTCCTTCTGTCAAACTTCTTAAAAAAAAGTGTAAATATTGTAAATTAATGTTAAATTTACACTTTCATTTTACTGGCGGACTGGACCGCGCACTCTGTCATTTAACTTAATAAATACAAGAAGTCAAAAGGGTCTGAAGAGGCAACTGTAATAATATCAAGCTCTGGGTATAAGTT
The DNA here is from genome assembly GCF_000475195.1 of Diaphorina citri. Lineage (NCBI taxonomy): Eukaryota > Metazoa > Arthropoda > Insecta > Hemiptera > Psyllidae > Diaphorina > Diaphorina citri. The sequence continues at coordinate 194,017 of NW_007377647.1, forward strand.
AGTTAGTTAGTTACCGTCTTATTTGTGATACTGAAAAACACTACCTTATCTATTTTTTTCTCCTCCTCCTTCTCCTCATCCTCCTTCTATTTCTTTCTTTTCCTCTTCTTCTTCTTTTTCTGCTTCCTCTAGTCCTCCTCCTCCTCCTCCTCCTTCTTCTATACCTATACCTACACAGTTACATATCTATCTACTCTACATAGCTACATAAATACCCTACGTATATAGGTGAACAAAATAGGTAGTAAGAATATATATACATCTTATATTATAAGAATATGTACCTATATAATTCCATTGTAATATTTTGAGCTTGATTTATCTCAAAGCATTAGGTAGGTAAGTACATATACGCAGGTAATATTATGTAGGTAGGTACCTACGTTATAGCTATAGGTACTAAACGAATAGGTACCTACTACCTAATAATATACCTAATATCTAGGTAAAAAGCAGGTAATCGTACTTTATGTGCTGTGAAAATATTAGGTATCATTTTCACCATTTTTTCCTCTTCCTTTTTACAAGCTGTATTTTGTTATCGGACCTAAATTATTTGATTCCATCAAAGAGGTTCCTCTTTAGGTGTTATAGCGCGACCACACTTGCTGCCACGGCCGCTTATGTATTTTCAATTGTTAACCAGAAGAAGGGCCTCTGAGTGAAAGTTTGCTGTTTTTTTTATGAAAAAAGTCCAAGAATTAAAGAAACTGTCGCTCATGTTAGGCGGGATGTTTTCATACATGGCCTCATGGGAGTCGGGGGTGAACAGGTGAACACCGGAAAGTGACCCGTTGAAATATCTTGTAATCGAAAAACGAGCGCAAATTTTTGTCGATAATTGGGGTCGAACCGGACCTTCTGGCAAGCAAGCACGTGGTAACGCCCACGATTATCGCCCTCATTGCATCGCTCAAGGTACTCATGTTGGATGAGCCCACCTTCTGGCAAGCCTTCTTCCCAGTGGTAACTGGGAATATTTGGTAAATATGTTCAACATGGATTTATTTATGATTATTATTATTATTATTTTCAGAGGCCCTTTTTCAGAGGACAGAGGAAAAAAAACTTGACCTTTTTTTATTTCATTTCAGATCAAAGGTCTCACAAAAGAGGAATCCCGAAGGTCAGGCCTGGATCTGCTCACACTTCTCAACATGGTGGAGAAGAAAAAAAAATTTTTACATAGGAATCTACCATTTATTTATAATTTTTACCCATTTGCAACTCCTCCATATATGGCCGGGTCCACAAAGGGAGGTTAAACTCGGTTTAAGTTAATTAAGTTTAACTTTTGGATGATGCAATCTGATTGGTTGATTTCAAAAAAAAAAAAAAAAAAACCAACCGAAAGCTTAAATTAAGTGCAAAACTATGTGGAGTCGATTGTATCGAACAAAATCTTTGTAAAAGGGGCAGTGGGGCACGGTTAGCCCAGTGGTAACGCGCTTGCTTGCCACACAGAAGGTCCCGGGTTTGATTCCCACAGTTTACATAGTTTGCCATAGACCTGAGCTGTTTCTTCCTCAGTCGACACAAACTTGAGCTATTTTGCTGAAGTTTTAGACGAGGAAGATGTAGCTCAAAGTTTATTGAGCTCGAGATGGTAAGAAATAAAATAAGAAATCCTATCCTTTCCTATCCTAATGACTGGGTAGCTAGGTATATACGTATCGTGGGGTTCGACCTCGGATCTGGAGGTTTGTGGTTCAATACCTTGTTGGTCAAGTCTTCGAATCGCCTAAGTGCAAAACTATGTGGAATCGATTGTATCGAACAAAATCTTTGTAAAGGGGGCAGTGGGGCACGGTTAGTCCAGTAGTAACGCGCTTGCTTGCCACACAGAAGGTCCCGGGTTTGATTCCCACAGTTTACATAGTTTGCCATAGACCTGAGCTGTTTCTTCCTCAGTCGACACAAAGTTTAGCTATTTTTCTAAAGTTTTAGACGAGGAGGATGTAGCTCAAAGTTTATTGAGCTCGAGATGGTATTGTTCTAATAAATAAAATAAGAAATCCTATCCTAATGACTGGGTAGCTAGGTATATACGTATCGTGGGGTTCGACCTCGGATCTGGAGGTTTGTTGTTGAATACCTTGTTGGTCAAATCTTCGAATCTCGTATTCTTTGTGGACAGCATTGCTTTAAATGACGATTTAGGGACTTTATTTATTGACGATTTAGGGGATCGAATTGAAGACTCCAGAGAGAGGAGAGAGGACGTAAATAATGTAAACACACCGTGTTATGTTTACGAGCACGTGATAAGGTGATGCGAATTCTCCCTTCCCTTTTGTTACGATAAGACCTTACAGTTCCCTGTAACAAACCTCTTGTGGTGGGTCCAGACTTGTGCAATGCAACGTGCAATGCAATGAAATTCGTTAGTTTGGACGTGTTGGAGAAAGTTGCAGCAAAGTTTTTTGAACATTGCAGCAAACGTTTGTGGGTATCCGAGAGGTTGGCGGTTTTCTGGCGAATGTCTTTGACAGTTCTGCATTTGTAATGGAAAGTTGTGTGATGTTCACACCAGATATTTTTTTTTTACCTACTACAAAAGTACAAATTAAAATTGTCTTGTTAACTACAGCTTCCCTCGTTACTTCCAGGTATGTTCCCGCCCTCGGCTGGCGAGGTAACGGTTCAGAACTACAACATATTCAAGCACATGGACCAGTTTCGCGACAGTCTCGGCCTTTGTCCGCAACATAACCTGCTCTTTCCCTATTGCAAATGATGTACCTACTATAGGTCATTACTAGTTGAGTATCGGTACAAAAATTCTCGGATACATGAAAAACGTTCGCATTCGTCAGATTTGATTTTACGTGCAACGTGCAATGCAAATGCTTTGCACGTTGCATTGCACAAGTCTGGACCCACCATTACAAAAAGTCTCCGCTTTGAATTTCAGGATCTTACTTGAACCTGTTTCTGCCCATACAACTTCTGGTGGATAAGGTCTTCGCTGATATGGTGTCCCCTAATACAGACTGGGAGGTATGTATTTCTCGGTGGCGTAATGGTCAAAACGCTCACCTGGTAAACAAGAGGGCGTGGGTTCGATCCCAGCCGAGGCATGGAATTTTATCCTGATTTATTTGAGAACTTGACCACATATGTAATAATGGAGCTCTCGGGCCTCTGAGGATTAGGTGGTAGAGAACGCCTCCGGTGTTGACCTCGCGTAGTGGTTACCTTCCAATGAAGAGTCTATTAAGTATTATTATTATTACCTATTTTTGAAGGGTACCGTGGTTACCTTCCTCTGCGGACACTCAAATAATCTTTCATAATATATAAAAAAAGAAAAAAAATAATAAAGAAGGTCCCGGGTTCGAATCCCACCATCGACAAAAATTTGTACTCGTTTTTCGATTGCAAATTTCAACGGGTTGCTTTCTGGTGTTCTCGTGTTGACCCAGCACCTAAATGTCTCTTCTCGCCCATCTAATGAGAGGCATACTACAGGATGGGCATGCTACGACACAGGCCACATGCGTCTAATGTAGCAGTTGTTTCATTGCTACGAAATAAAAACGGCGGTGGAACACTCATCTTTTTTTTTTAAACCTGATTTAGATTCTATTTTTCCCCAACTAATTATTTTTCTTTCTTTCCTCCGTGGTAGGCTACAAGATCGATTTCGACGGGTACGATACCGAGCTGGAAATGATGAAGAGTTTCAAGAACGTTACGGACGACGAGAAGGATGGAACTTCCTACTTCACACCATTACTGGGCATCGTGTTTAATGAGCTTTCCGTGAAGGACTCCAAGCTGTCGTACACTCTGCGTACCAAGGTCGACCTTCTTTTTCGGCGCGCAACGGCTAAGGTCATCCACTCACTATCAGGTAGACCTGACAGGTACGGCTGTCTACCTGATAGTGAGTGTCTGGCCCAAATCTTTTACTGACTAGAGTTTTAACCACCACTTGAAGACAAGAATAGTCGATATTATTTGATATACGGACAACGAGAAGGATGGGACTTCCTACTTCACACCATTACTGGGCATCGTGTTTAATGAGCTTTCCGTGAAGGACTCCAAGCTGTCGTACACTCTGCGTACCAAGGAATACATTCAGACAGCGTCTCTGTTCCCGGATTCCCTTCAGCCAGGCCCAGGAACCTCGTATAGTGAGTTTTATTTTTATTTTTATTTTTTTTTTTATATTCACGGGAATAATCCAATTTTTACATTTTTTTATTGGATATTTCTCTTAAGGCGGCCACAGCCACACCTTGCCAATTTTTCCCTGGACTGAACACTCGAAACCTCGAGTGTGTGCATGCCTCAGCTTAACTCCATGCACAAAAAGCCCACTCCGAGACTTACATATGTAGGTGTAGGGCAAATTTCTTTTTTATGTCAAGCCCTAAAAAAGAACCCCTCTTCAGAGACCCAGAGGTCAGGTCGTTTTCTCGAGGAGAAATTTTTGTTGGGTTGAAGAGGTTACTGTGTGAGAATCCTGCCTTAAAAAAAAAAAAAAAAAAAAAAAAAAAAAAAAAAAACAGTCGGCGCACAACGGCTAAGGCCATCCACTCACTATCAGGTAGACCTGACAGGTACGGCTGTCTACCTGATACCTGATAGTGAGTGTCTGGCCCAAATCTTTTACTGACTAGAGTTTTAACCACCACTTGAAGACAAGAATAGTCGATATTATTTGATTTTTCACGCCGAATCGAATGTTGAGATGTTATGAGATCGATACTCCCCTCTGTCAACAATTATCAGTTCTGCATTCCCCCCTCCAAGTTCTGCAAATGTAATGGAAAGTTGTGTGATGTTCACACCAGATATTGTTCTGCAAATGTAATGGAAAGTTGTGTGATGTTCACACCAGATATATATTTTTTTTTTTTTACCTACTACAAAAGAACAAATTAAAATTGTCTTGTTAACTACAGTTTCCCTCGTTACTTCCAGGTATGTTCCCGCCCTCGGCTGGCGAGGTAATGGTTCAGAACTACAACATATTCAAGCACATGGACCAGTTTACTTCCCTCTGTCAACAATTATCAGTTCTGCATTCCCCCCTCCAAGTTCTGCAAATGTAATGGAAAGTTGTGTGATGTTCACACCAGATATTTTTTTTTACCTACTACAAAAGAACAAATTAAAATTGTCTTGTTAACTACAACTTCCCTCGTTACTTCCAGGTATGTTCCCGCCCTCGGCTGGCGAGGTAATGGTTCAGAACTACAACATATTCAAGCACATGGACCAGTTTCGCGACAGTCTCGGCCTTTGTCCGCAACATAACCTGCTCTTTCCCTATCTGAGTGTGATTCAGCATTTGATTTTCTTCGGCATGGTAAGTGAAATACTGTTACTTTCCTTATCCTATAGGAAGGAAAATAGGTAATGTGACTGACAAATTTTTCCAACTTTTCAGTGCCTACAAGCTGTATTTCGTTATCGGACCTAAATTATTTGATTCCATCAAAGAGATTCCTCTTTGGGTGTTATAGCGCGACCACACTTGCTGCCACGGCCGCTTATGTATTTTCAATTGTTAACCAGAAGAAGGGCCTCTGAGTGAAAGTTTGCTGTTTTATTATTATTATTATTAAAAAAGTCCAAGAATTAAAGAAACTGTCTCTCATGTTAGGGGGGGTGTTTTCATATATGGCCTCATGGGAGTCGGGGGTGAACAGGTGAACACCAGAATGTAACCCATTGAAATATCTTGCAATCGAAAGACGAGCGTAAATTTTTGTCGATGGTCGGGATCGAACCGGACCTTCTGGCAAGTAAGCACGTTACCACTGGGAATATTTGGTAAATATGTTCAACATGGATTTTATTTATTTATTTATTTCAAAGGCCCTTTTTCAGAGGATAGAGGGGGAAAAATTTGACCTTTATTTATTCCATTTCAGATCAAAGGTCTCACAAAAGAGGAATCCCGAAGGTCAGGCCTGGATCTGCTCACACTTCTCAACATGGTGGAGAAGAAAAATCAACCGGTAAGCGCGCTATCTGGCGGTATGAAGCGGAAACTACAGCTGGCCATCGCCCTCATTGGATCACCCAAGGTACTCATGTTGGACGAGCCCACTAGTGGGATGGACCCGGAGTCCCGGCGAGAAATGTGGGATCTCCTGCTCAGCATGCGGGGTAAGTGGGATTTGGACTTATCTTATTTTATATAGAGAGGTAAGTGGGATTATCGCCCTCATTGGATCACCCAAGGTACTCATGTTGGACGAGCCCACTAGTGGGATGGACCCGGAGTCCCGGCGAGAAATGTGGGATCTCCTGCTCAGCATGAGAGGTAAGTGGGTTTTGGACTTTACGCACTTTACTGACCAACCTCAGTGGTGCAGTGGTGAACGCGTTGGACTTTGGATCTGGAGGTTGGTAATTCGAGTCCAAGGCAAGTCATAAAATATATCTAGGTGTAATAATTGGGGAACGATATTAGTGACAAGCATTTAAGTACCTATGTATAACACATTTTTTTTTTTTTTTTTTTTTATTTTTAAAAAAAGCCCTCTATTGACTTCTATTTTTTTTAGAGAAGGAAGAAGAACGCCTTTGACTGCAGAAATAACCAGGAAAGAGAAATAAAAGGATGTTAGGATCTCCTCGACCCACCAGAAGGCCCCTGGATTCAATCCCGGTGCGGGCGGAAATTTCCCAACAACTTTTCCGTTCCCTGAGAGGCATGGTGTATCAAAAAAAAACGTAAGATTACATTTTAAGCCCTGGCAATGAAAAAGAAAGGTCTTTTTTTAGTGTTTAACCTAACCTTTAACACTGGTCACTGCTCATTTGAGCACCAGCTCCTTTTTGTACAGTTGTCCATTGTGACTTCTGGAACAGTACCGCATTTTGTGTTCGA
>NW_007377647.1:201282-203625 GCF_000475195.1 Diaphorina citri
GGATTCTCACAAATGAGCTTTTAATAATAATAATAATAATAATAGACTCTTGAGTGGAAGGCAACCACTAGGCGAGGTTAACGCCTTAGGCGTTCTCTACCACCTAGCTCCATTATTATGTGGTCAAATTCTTAAATAAATGATAAAATTCCATACCTCGGCTGGGATCGAACCCCCACGCCCTCCTGATTACCAGGCGAGCGTCTTGACCACTACACCACCGAGGCAGGTATTCCACCCAACCAATTTTATTGAAGAAAATAAAATTCATAGATTATTTCTCTCTTCTACCCAGGTGTTGGCATGACGTGGCTCAAGTTGTTCCACTCAGGACACCCAACCAATTTTATTGAAGAAAATAAAAATCATAGATTATTTCTCTCTTCTACCCAGGTGTTGGCATGACGTGGCTCAAGTTGTTCCACTCAGGAGGTAACGCCAATACATACCCGATGGGCGTTCTATTTCTCAACATGCTGGTGTCCATCTTTGTCATGGGTATACTCACCTGGTATGTGGACAACGTGCGACCTGGACCTTACGGACTCAAGAAGCCCTATCTCTTCTTTCTCAAGGTAGAGTATCAGCCCTATCTCTTTTTTCTCAAGGTAGGGTATAAGCCCTAACTCTTCTTTCTCAAGGTAGAGTATCAGCCCTATCTCTTGTTTCTCAAGGTAGAGTATAAGCCCTATCTCTTGTTTCTCAAGGTAGAGTATAAGCCCTATCTCTTCTTTCTCACGGTAGAGTATAAGCCCTATCTCTTCTTTCTCAAGGTAGAGTATAAGCCCTACTATCTCTTGTTTCTCAACGTAGAGTATAAGCCCTATCTCTTGTTTCTCAAGGTAGAGTATCAGCCCTATCTCTTCTTTCTCAAGGTAGATTATAAGCCCTATTTCTTGTTTCTTAAGGTAGATTATAAGCCCTATCTCTTGTTTCTCAAAGTAGATTATAAGCCCTATTTCTTGTTTCTCAAGGTAGAGTATAAGCCCTATCTCTTCTTTCTCAAGGTAGAGTGTAAGCCCTATCTCTTCTTTCTCAAGGTAGAGGACTAACGATATTTTTCAGGTCGCGTTTTCGATTAACGATTCCCGCCCGGGGCGGATTGTATCCTAAACACATAAGGTTCGTTCTCGGCTTCTCGGAACGGCTGTCTTTCTCCTATTCTGTCTTCCTTCTCTCTTCGCTCTCGGTACGATAAGACCTTAACAGTTACAGTTCCCTCTATCTAAACTTTTCTTTGTTTCTTTCTTGTTTCTACCAAGCTTGAGAGTTTCTACCAAACTTTCAAGCACTATTTTTAAATATAAAATTTTCTAACCCTGTTCTCACAGAAATCCTACTGGATGACCACCAAGTCCAAATCTCACCAGACAGCCACCGACCATTCCAACTACACGGCCACCCTTCCACCCCCTCCTCCCAACCCAAACGTCGGCATTCGTGTGTGTGATGTGGTTTCTCCTTCAGGAAGACTACATTAGTTCATTAAATCCAGCTATTGTTTTATGTCGAACACGTCGACTTTACCTTTTTAAACAGTCAGTGCTAATCAGCATAAAGAGGGAACGGATGACTCCCTATCCTTTCATTGTCATAAATGAATGTAGCGGCTTCTTTTAGTTTACGACTTAGTGTGAGTCTATCCCTTTTCTCCGTCAATGGACAACCAGCTGTTTCGGCTCTACGCAAGCAGCTTTGACCAGGGTACCAGCACCGAACTTATAACACATCACAGGACTTGGCAATGGCCCAGGGGTACGGGCTCGCCGCCTTGTATGGACCTTCATTGCTTCCGGACTTCGAATCAATTGTTCTCGTGTCTAAAATAAACCATGAAAACATCATCATCTTGGTTTGTTTTTTATAGACCACACTTGTAGTGTGTTGAGAAAGGTAATGTTTACGTCTTGACAGCTAGAGTATTGTCACGTAGTCGTGCAAGCTAAGCCAAGGCTTTTTAAGTTATGATTATAGCTGCATCAAGGAAGGCCAGCGAAGTTACCACGCCAACTCCCTTTGGATGAGGTATTGCAGGGACCCGGTGCTTGTGAGTGGATAGCCATCCAGTCTCGGTCCGCCCGGCATGGACACGCCGGGGCAGATCGGACTATCACTCCACCCTATGGAACCTCGTGCAAGCGCGGCGGCTTTTTCTTCCAGCTATACTAATGAGACCGCACTTTTGCGCCATTCTTATGCTGGTCCCACCACCAAGAAAGGGCCGAGGGGAGACACAGGCTCGTTCCGAAACACGTGAAAAAGGGCAGCCATTTCGACGGCTGGAGCTTTACAGCGACACGGCTGCCGCGTGCTTGTACGGGCTTTAAGAAGCGGGTCCGCGGG
>NW_007377647.1:204132-217636 GCF_000475195.1 Diaphorina citri
TATCTTATTTTATATAGAGAGGTAAGTGGGATTATCGCCCTCATTGGATCACCCAAGGTACTCATGTTGGACGAGCCCACTAGTGGGATGGACCCGGAGTCCCGGCGAGAAATGTGGGATCTCCTGCTCAGCATGCGGGGTAAGTGGGATTTGGACCTATCTTATTTTATATAGAGAGGTAAGTGGGATTATCGCCCTCATTGGATCGCTCAAGGTACTCATGTTGGATGAGCCCACTAGTGGGATGGACCCGAAGTCCCGGCGAGAAATGTGGGATCTCCTGCTCAGCATGAGAGGTAAGTGGGTTTTGGACTTTACGCACTTTACTGACCAACCTCAGTGGTGCAGTGGTGAACGCGTTGGACTTTGGATCTGGAGGTTGGTAATTCGAGTCCAAGGCAAGTCATAAAATATATCTAGGTGTAATAATTGGGGAACGATATTAGTGACAAGCATTTAAGTACCTATGTGTATAACACAAAAAAAAAATCTTTGGACTTTACTTTTTTAGAGATAAGAAGGAAGAAAAACGTTTTGACTGCAGAAATAAGAGGAAAAGGAAATAAAAGGATGTTAGGACTCTCCTCGACCCCACCAGAGGCCCTGGATTCAAATCCCGGTTAGGGCGGAAATTTTCCAACAACTTTTCTGTTCCCTGAGAGGCATGGATGTACTAAAAAAAAATTTCAGTAATTATTTAAGCCCCGGCAATGAAAAAGAAAGGTCCTTTTTTTGTGTTTAACCTAACCCTTTAACACTGGTCATTGCTCATTTGAGACAGCTCCTTTTTATAGCAATTTTCCATTGTGACTTCTGAACAAGTACCGCATTTTGTGTTCGACATTGTTGTGGTGGCGACTATATTCGTTCAATGAACTTTTTGTTTTGTCCAACAACTTTTCCGTTCCCTGAGAGGCATGGATGTACTAAAAAAAAATTCAAGTAATTATTTAAGCCCCGGCAATGAAAAATAAAGGTCTTTTTTTTGTGTTTAACCTAACCCTATAACACTGGTCACTGCTCATTTGAGACAGCTCCTTTTTGTAGCAATTTTCCATTGTGACTTCTGAACAAGTACCGCATTTTGTGTTCGACATTGTTGTGGTAACGACTATATTCGTTCAATGAACTTTTTGTTTTGTACAGGGGAGCGTACTATTATCATCACTACTCACTTCATGGAGGAGGCTGATGTGTTAGGAGACAGGATAGCTATTATGGATCACGGCAAGATCAAATGCTACGGAACCACCCTGTTCTTGAAGAAAATATACGGTGAATACCTTTTACTTATATTTTATTTATTTTTTATTTCATCTAACAATGCTTTTACAAGCTCAATAAACCTTGAGCTGAATCCTCGTCTAAAACTTTTGCAACCCGTCTTTTATGTACTTGTCATGCAGAATGTCCCGGGTTCGATTCCCACCATCGACAAATATTTGCACTCGTATTTTCGATTGTAAATATTTCCACGGGTTACATTCTGGTGTTCTCTTGTTGACCTGGCACCTAAATGGGAAGTATTGTGTCTGGGCCCTGGGCCCTCCTAAATACATCTCGCCAGCCCAGATAGCTAGAAGGCTAGCATGTCTGCCTTGTAAGGCCCAGGTCGTGGGTTCAATTCCTGCCCGAGGCGAACTTTATCCTAATATTCCAGTAGATCCCGAGATAAATCGATTTAAAAAATACCATATGAAATATATTCATATGGTATATGAAATATGAGTTTTTTTTTTTTTAAACTGGGAATTGAACTTGAATTTTTCGCATAGCGAAGTACTACTGAGCTTCAATTTTACAGGAACTACAACAAATGATGGGTCTTCCTTCCTGGATGATTTGGTATGGGTTCCTGTTCAATTCTCTCGTCACGGCATTACTATCTATGTTGGTAGTGATAGTTATGTTACTGACTGGTGTGGGCGGTATTCACTTGTTCAAATATTCGGATCCGAGTGTCCTGTTTGTTCTACTGTTACTGTATGTGACCAGCTGTATATTGTACTGCTTCCTGGTGTCGTCTATCTTCTTGAGAAGTAAGTACATGTACAGAGTCTATGACATTATAGCTCCATTATCTACTTTTCCATGTACAGAGTGTTTGAAAAGTCCTGGAACCCATTTTTTAACGCCCTAAGATGAGGAGCTGAAATTTGGAGTAGGTAAAACGATCTCTTGAAATACCATTTTTTGAAGTAATCTCCAAATTTCGGGCGGAGCCAGGGTCATTAAAATCTTAAATAGGAATCCCCTGATTGTGACACACACGATTAAACGGCATAAACAATTATTAAGTTTTTTTGGTACATGTTTGAGCTCGATTTGACAACGAGGGCCGGAGTTATGACCTATTCGATTTTTAATTTTTCCATGTTCTTCGTACCAAAAATGAGAAATTAATTTTGATCGGCGATTTGTGCTTCAAATAGGTCCCACCAGTGATTAATATTCACCCACCAATGATTAATATTCAGACCTGAAAATTAAATTTAGAAATATCCATTTTCATTCCCTAAGGCCCAATAACAGTTGCTTGTGTGTCTCATTGCAGCGACTCCATCTCTCATAGTGGGCATGGTACTCTGGTGTATCCTACTAATCATAGTCCCAATCCATGTGACTAGTAACACGAGGGACTCGATTCGACTCCTGGCCACATATTTCCCGGGCTACGCCATGATATGTGGGTTCAAACTGTTGGGAAACTTCGAAGCCAACGGTAAGCTCATTGCATTTTTCTTTCTTTCTAATCTCGTCTTTGCTAACTTTTTGTGTGCATAGAACAAACACCTAAATGGGAAGTATTGTGTCTGGGCCCTCCTAAATACATCTCGCCAGCCTAGATAGCTAGAAGGCTAGCATGTCTGCCTTGTAAGGCCCAGGTCGTGGGTTCAATTCCTGCCCGAGGCGAACTTTATCCTAATATTCCTGTCTTCGTCTCTTCAATTTCGGAACAATAAGGCCTCCGCAGGTACTGTTCCCTCTATCAAACCTCTTCAAAATTGATTTGAAGCAACCTTCTGTTTCCTCTCAGGTGCTGGCTATCAGCTCACGTTCCTCACGTCAGATGACATTCGAGTGTCGGCTATTCTGTCTTCGTCTCGTCAATTTCGGAACAATAAGGCCTCCATAGGTACTGTTCCCTCTATATTGATTTGAAGCAACCTTCTGTTTCCTCTCAGGTGCTGGCTATCAGCTCACGTTCCTCACGTCAGATGACATTCGAGTGTCGGCTATCACGGATCTGATTCAATCTCACGTCCCCGATGCTAGTCTACATAACACGCAGAGTTCTCAGATCACGTACACGCTGCCCACACAGGATACTAGCCCATTCCCTGAAATTTTCTTTCTCCAATTTTTTCCGGTTAGGCGCTTTAAACATATATGTTAAAACATGTTGTTCTCTCCAATTGAATGTTATGTTAAACATTGAAAGATTATACCTTACAGAAGAAAACTGTGAAAATTGAAAAAGTCGGAATGTTATCGTGGAGGCTACTGCTAGATTAAAGGTAATTTTCAGTCCTACTCTCGTCGTAAAATAAGCGCAAATGCCAGTCTAGTTAGCTTAGAGGGTAGCGTCTTGTCTTGTAAGCGCTAGGTCGCGTTTTCGATTAACGATTCCCGCCCGGGGCGGATTTTATCCTAAACACATAAGGTTCGTTCTCGGCTTCCCGGAACTGCTGTCTTTCTCCTATTCTGTCTTCCTTTTTTCTTCGCTTTCGGGACGACAAGACCTTAACAGTTACAGTTCCCTCTGTCTAAACTTTTCTTTCTTTCTTGCTTGTTTCTACCAGGCTTAAGGCGGATTTTATCCTAAACACATAAGGTTCGTTCTCGGCTTCTCGGAACGGCTGTCTTTCTCCTATCCTGTCTTTCTTCTCTCTTCGCTTTCGGGACGACAAGACCTTAACAGTTACAGTTCCCTCTGTCTAAACTTTTCTTTCTTTCTTGCTTGTTTCTACCAGGCTTGAGAGTTTCTACCAAACTTTCAAGCACTATTTTTAAATGTAAAATTTTCTAACCCTCTTCTCACAGAAATCCTACTGGATGACCACCAAGTCCAAATCTCACCAGACAGCCACCGACCATTCCAACTACACGGCCACCTTTGAACCCCCTCCTCCCAACGCAAAGGTCGGGATTCGAGTTCGGGACCTGGCGAAGAATTTCGGCAATTTCGTCGCCGTCGACAACATTTCGATCGACTTCTACGAGGGACAAATCACAGCCTTGCTCGGACACAACGGAGCGGGAAAAACCACCACCATGTCTATTCTGACAACATTTCGATCGACTTCTACGAGGGACAAATCACAGCCTTGCTCGGACACAACGGAGCGGGAAAAACCACCACCATGTCTATTCTTACCGGTAAGTAATAATACCGACCTTCTTTTTCGGCGCACAACGGCTAAGGCCATCCACTCACTATCAGGTAGACCTGACAGGTACGGCTGTCTACCTGATAGTGAGTGTCTGGCCCAAGTCTTTTACTGAGTTTTAACCACCACTTGAAGACAAGAATAGTCGATATTATTTGATTTTTCACACCGAATCGAATGTTGAGATGTTATGAGATCGATACTTCCCTCTGTCAACAATTATCAGTTCTGGATTCCCCCCTCCAAGTTCTGCAAATGTAATGGAAAGTTGTGTGATGTTCACACCAGATATATATTTTTTTTTTTTTACCTACTACAAAAGAACAAATTAAAATTGTCTTGTTAACTACAACTTCCCTCGTTACTTCCAGGTATGTTCCCGCCCTCGGCTGGCGAGGTAATGGTTCAGAACTACAACATATTCAAGCACATGGACCAGTTTCGCGACAGTCTCGGCCTTTGTCCGCAACATAACCTGCTCTTTCCCTATCTGAGTGTGATTCAGCATTTGATTTTCTTCGGCATGGTAAGTGAAATACTGTTACTTTCCTTATCCTATAGGAAGGAAAATAGGTAATGTGACTGACAAATTTTTCCAACTTTTCAGTGCCTACAAGCTGTATTTCGTTATCGGACCTAAATTATTTGATTCCATCAAAGAGATTCCTCTTTGGGTGTTATAGCGCGACCACACTTGCTGCCACGGCCGCTTATGTATTTTCAATTGTTAACCAGAAGAAGGGCCTCTGAGTGAAAGTTTGCTGTTTTATTATTATTATTATTAAAAAAGTCCAAGAATTAAAGAAACTGTCTCTCATGTTAGGGGGGGTGTTTTCATATATGGCCTCATGGGAGTCGGGGGTGAACAGGTGAACACCAGAATGTAACCCATTGAAATATCTTGCAATCGAAAGACGAGCGTAAATTTTTGTCGATGGTCGGGATCGAACCGGACCTTCTGGCAAGTAAGCACGTTACCACTGGGAATATTTGGTAAATATGTTCAACATGGATTTTATTTATTTATTTATTTCAAAGGCCCTTTTTCAGAGGATAGAGGGGGAAAAATTTGACCTTTATTTATTCCATTTCAGATCAAAGGTCTCACAAAAGAGGAATCCCGAAGGTCAGGCCTGGATCTGCTCACACTTCTCAACATGGTGGAGAAGAAAAATCAACCGGTAAGCGCGCTATCTGGCGGTATGAAGCGGAAACTACAGCTGGCCATCGCCCTCATTGGATCACCCAAGGTACTCATGTTGGACGAGCCCACTAGTGGGATGGACCCGGAGTCCCGGCGAGAAATGTGGGATCTCCTGCTCAGCATGCGGGGTAAGTGGGATTTGGACTTATCTTATTTTATATAGAGAGGTAAGTGGGATTATCGCCCTCATTGGATCACCCAAGGTACTCATGTTGGATGAGCCCACTAGTGGGATGGACCCGGAGTCCCGACGAGAAATGTGGGATCTCCTGCTCAGCATGAGAGGTAAGTGGGATTTGGACTTTACGCACTTTATTTACTGACCAACCTCAGTGGTGCACTGGTGAACGCGTTGGACTTTGGATCTGGAGGTTGGTAATTCGAGTCCAAGTCAAGTCATAAAATATATCTAGGTGTAATAATTGGGGAAATTATACTTAACACAATTAAAATTCCTCCTAGTAGATTTTAAAACTTGGAACTCACGTGGTTGGTAGTAATTTATTATTTACTACAAAGTAAAATAGTTCTGTTATTTACTATTTAGTCAAGATTTATGAATATTGGGACACCCGAGTTTTAATTATTTGAAAACCCTATGCAATCGTATGCTTTACCTAGAGAAGCCTTTGAACATGAAATCACCTAACTAATCACTCTAACACTTCTCTCTACTTTCTTCTGTACGTTTGTCTTCTGCGTTAGGACCACTATGCTTTATTCAACAAGTCGGTAAGATATATGTATTTGTCACCTGAAATGTATACTTTGAAAATAGGTAAAAGATAAACTCCTTGATCTTTCATATTCCAGGGCGCAGTATTCCTGTTCGCTCTAGGTCTGCTCACCTATTTTACCCGTATCAACATGGATCCCTCCGAGAACCCTCGCCTCACCTATACACCCACATTATATGAGGATGCCATCTACTATGTACAAAATAACGCCACACAGGCTGCTAACTCACTGGGAGCTAAAATAGCGAAGAGTTACAAGGCCGAGTTACCGGACACCGGGAGTGAACAGTACCTTGAGTATGGACCTGCGGATAATTTGACGCAAAGTGAGTTCATTTTTATTATTTTACAAGCTGTTGTACCTGTGCTTCACCAGCACACACCCATACACTACACACCAAACACACCCATCCCATACACACCACACAGGCTAACTCACGGGGAGCTAAAATAGCGAAGAGTTACAAGGCCGAGTTACCGGACACCGGGAGTGAACAGTACCTTGAGTATGGACCTGCGGATAATTTGACGCAAAGTGAGTTCATTTTTATTATTTTACAAGCTGTTGTACCTGTGCTTCACCACCACACACCCATACACAACACACCAAACACACCCATCCCATACACACCACACAGGCTAACTCACTGGGAGCTAATATAGCGAAGAGTTACAAGGCCGAGTTACCGGACACCGGGAGTGAACAGTACCTTGAGTATGGACCTGCGGATAATTTGACGCAAAGTGAGTTCATTTTTATTATTTTACAAGCTGTTGTACCTGTGCTTCACCACCACACACACATGCACAGACAAGGAGCAGGTGTACCGTACCAAAGTGTTGGCCAAAGCCAGCATCGGAGCAGCCAACAGGAGCACTCTCCTATTCAACAGCATCCCTCTGTATATTTTAACCCAACACATTGTATTTTTCCAGAGCTCCTACAATTGGGCACCGACAACGAGCAGGTGTATCGCACCAAAGTGTTGGCCGGGGCCAGCATCGGAGCGGACAAAAGGAGCACCCTCCTATTCAACAGCATCCCTCTACACTCGGCCCCAATATCCGTCAATCTGCATAGCACTGCTCTGCTCCGGGCTCTTAGTCGAGCACCCTCCTATTCAACAGCATCCCTCTACACTCGGCCCCAATATCCGTCAATCTGCATAGCACTGCTCTGCTCCGGGCTCTTAGTGGCAATCCGAATGCGGCCATCACCACAACCAACCACCCTATCAACTTCGATGCAGTGGTGAGTGAAGTGAACTTTGGAAATGAAATTTAGTTAGTTTTTTTCTAAATTGATCCAAAGGGCAAAGTAAATTTGGGCTCAATGGACACTAGTGAAACGCGTTTCCTATGTCAATGCAGCAATGCACAATAATATTTCCTAGTGTGCACTGCTCTGTGTTAACCTTATACGTGTACAGGTTTCGTGAAACGCGTTTCACCAGTGTACAACTGTACATTGCTCCTGAAGGCATGTGATGTGTTCCAATCCACTCGACCCCATAGAATTCAGAAAAAAAAATGCACCTTATGGGGGACTCAAAAGATTCATTAGTTTCTAATTTGCACTGAACCAATTCCGTTTACGTGATAAACGCGTCCAGATGAGTTTCATGAAGCGCAATGTACAATAATATTTCCTAGTGTGCACTGCTCTGTGTTAACCTTATACATACATGTACAGGTTTCGTGAAACGCGTTTCACCAGTGTACATTGCTCCTTAGGCCCTTGACTAATGGAGTGTGCCTGAAGGCATGTGATGTGTTCCAATCCACCCGACCCCATAGAATTCAGAAAAAACTGCACCTTATGGGGACTCAAAAGATTCATTAGTTTCTAATTTGCACTGAACCAATTCCGTTTACGTGATAAACGCGTCCAAATGTAAACCAACCTTAGGTTTTTTCCAAATTGATCCCAAGGGCAAAGTAAACTTGGGCTCAATGGACACTAGTGAAACGCGTTTCCTATGTCAATGCAGCAATGCACAATGAGTTTCATGAAGCGCAATGTACAATAATATTTCCTAGTGTGCACTGCTCTGTGTTAACCTTATACACGTACAGGTTTCGTTTCACCAGTGTACATTGCTCCTGAAGGCATGTGATGTGTTCCAATCCACTCGACCCCATAGAATTCAGAAAAAAATGCACCTTATGGGGGACTCAAAAGATTCATTAGTTTCTAATTTGCACTGAACCAATTCCGTTTACGTGATAAACGCGTCCATCACTCGGGAGGTAACGCCAATACATACCCGATGGGCGTTCTATTTCTCAACATGCTGGTGTCCATCTTTGTCACGGGTATACTCACCTGGTATGTGGACAACGTGCGACCTGGACCTTACGGACTCAAGAAGCCCTATCTCTTCTTTCTCAAGGTAGAGTATCAGCCCTATCTCTTGTTTCTCAAGGTAGAGTATAAGCCCTATCTCTTGTTTCTCAAGGTAGAGTATAAGCCCTATCTCTTGTTTCTCAAGGTAGAGTATAAGCCCTATCTCTTGTTTCTCAAGGTAGAGTATAAGCTTCATCTCTTGTTTCTCAAGGTAGAGTATAAGCCCTATCTCTTGTTTCTCAAGGTAGAGTATAAGCCCTATCTCTTGTTTCTCAAGGAAGAAGAGGGAATAAAGGGGTTAAAGAAGTTAAAATATTTGAAAAGTTTAGCTAAAAGGATGTTGAAATCAACCGAGTCAAAAGCCTTACTAAAGTTTGTCAATGAAAGTATAGTAATAGTCGAGTTTAAGGAGTTTGATGGAAGAAAAGGTACCAAAAAGGGTTAAGCCCGATCGTAAAAGAGGTCCTTACGTACACTCTGCCTACGCAAGATACGAGCCTATTCCCGGCCCTGTTTGCCGCTCTGGAGGAGAGAAAATCTGCCCTGGGTATCTCCTCGATAGGGATTGCCTGCACCACCATTGAGAAGGTTTCTTAAGTGAGTTTAGGGCTAAAAGCAGAGCGGAGAGCATAGCTCATAGAGTATCGAGCAGGTAGAGAAAAATGACGAAAGACGAAGCAACGAATTCAAACCGCATAGAACTGAGAGAAAAAAAAAAGCTCTATGCTCCATATTATCTGTTTTTAGCCTGGGGAGTTGGATTTTAGTTGAAGTGTTTCAATGGATTTTTTTTATTGTATATTTCTAAGCCATTTGTTGATTAGTTGTATTTTTCTTTCGGAATTTTCCTCTTCTGAAGCTCGCTTCTCCT
Organism: Diaphorina citri; assembly: GCF_000475195.1. Taxonomy (NCBI): domain Eukaryota; kingdom Metazoa; phylum Arthropoda; class Insecta; order Hemiptera; family Psyllidae; genus Diaphorina; species Diaphorina citri. The sequence goes on from NW_007377647.1 coordinate 213,683, forward strand.
CTTTTTCCTATGGTTTAGTACAGGCGCTATCAAAAGGGGAAAACGAGCTTCTGAAGAAGGGGAATTGGGAAAGGAAAATATTCTTACCTTGGTTTTCTCTGCGCAGAGTGGGTGATTTGGCGTCCAAACTTTTCCTATGGTTTAGTACAGGTGCTATCGAAAGGGAGAAACGAGCTTCTGAAGAAGGGGAATTGGGAAAGGAAAATATTCTTACCTTGGTTTTCTCTGCGCAGAGTGGGTGATTTGGCGTCCAAAGAGAAGATCGAAAGCGTGGATGCCAAGTCCAAACGAAGCACTTTGGAACATGTGCCCAACGGGGAATCGAACAAGGAACCTCTGCTTCACCAGAAGGTGCAGGGTATTCGACTGTTCAGGCAAAGGTTCTGGACGCTGGTGACCAAACGGTGCATCTATTTCCAACGTACTTGGATCACGGGTGTATTACATGTGAGTTTAATAAAATGAGTCATCAGTTCTTTGTGCTGAAGCTGAGAAACTTTTTTTCCATTTTTGTGACACATCATTACTATTGGCTGGGTCCAGAAAGTGAGTTTAAACTCCGTTTAAGTTTTAATCTCGGTTTAGCTTTAACGGGAGGCTCGGTTTAGCCTTGAAAATCAATTTACGACTGACTGCTCGATTCACTCATCAGAATTGAGGAGCTGGGTGCAAAAAGGGAAATGTGGATTTTTTGCCCTTTTTGCGTAAAACGGTTTAATAGAACGTGGCGCGCTCTATCTTCCAGCGTTTGAACTGCAGTGGTAACTTTTTTTTCGATGAGTTACAGCGTTTTTTGTAAACATACTTTTCAAGGATTCACCAAACGGTGCATCTATTTCCAACGTACTTGGATCACGGGTGTATTACATGTGAGTTTAATAAAAATAGTCATCAGTTATTTGTGGTGAAGCTGAGAACCTTTTTTTCCATTTTTGTGACACATCATTACTATTGGCTGGGTTCAGAAAGTGAGTTTAAACTCCCTTTAAGTTTTAATCTCGGTTTAGCTTTAACGGGAGGCTCGGTTTTAGCCTTGAAAATCTATTTACGACTGACTGCTCGATTCACTCATCAGAATTGAGGAGCTGGGTGCAAAAAGGGAAATATGGATTTTTTGCCCTTTTTGCATAAAACAGTTTTTTTTTTTAATAGAACGTGGCGCGCTCTATCTTCCAGCGTTTGAACTGCAGTGATAACTTTTTTTTTTCGATGAGTTACAGCGTTTTTTGTAAACATACTTTTCAAGGATCTTGATGAAAAATTGAAAACTTTAAAGTTAAATATCTCAGTTTGATGATTTTCATTTATTGCCGTTTTTGCACCCAGCTCCTCAATTATGAAGCACTTCCCGATGTCGTGGAAACTTGGAATTTGGCCTTGATGTAAAGGAAATCAAACTTTTTTGACTTGGCGGGGCGGAGCGCTACCGCGCTCCTTAATAACTTTGAAAATAGGTAAAAGATAAACTGCTTGATCTTAAGCACTTCCCGATGTTGTAGAAACTTGGAATTTGGCCTTGATGTAAAGGAAATAGGAAAATCCGGGTGAATGGATTCGTGTAAAGATACACTAGGTAGTGCTTGCTGGAACTTGGCCTAGCGCACTACCGTATTTATTTATCTGAGCACACTACTGTGCGCTCAGATAAATAATACTATAAATAGGGAAAGAACGTAGTATTAAACCAGGCATGTCAAACTCAAAATGTATAGAGGGCCATTTTTGATATTAGTTAAACATTGGCGGGCCGCAGGTATTCACCCCCCCCAGTAAAAAAATTCTTGTAAAAAAAAAAATCATGGGATTCATTTGTTTTTTAAAAAGAAAACTGTGTGTGGGAGTCTCCAAATCTTGTACGTCTGAACTAGATCCAGCGTGCTAGTGATTTTAATCCAAATTTTTAGTAAGTAGGTTAAGTAGATATTATTTTATTAGATAGATACGTTTACCAAGAAGTACTTTTATGAAAAATTGAAAACTTTAAAGTTAATTATCTCAGTTTGATGATTTTCATTTATTGCCCTTTTTGCACCCAGCTCCTCAATTATGAAGCACTTCCCGATGTTGTAGAAACTTGGAATTTGGCCTTGATGTAAAGGAAATAGGAAAATCCGGGTGAATGGATTCGTGTAAAGATACACTAGGTAGTGCTTGCTGGAACTTGGCCTAGCGCACTACCGTGCGCTCAGATAACTTTGAAAATAGGTAAAAGATAAACTCCTTGATCTTTCATATTCCAGGGCGCAGTATTCCTGTTCGCTCTAGGTCTGCTCACCTATTTTACCCGTATCAACATGGATCCCTCCGAGAACCCTCGCCTCACCTATACACCCACATTATATGAGGATGCCATCTACTATGTACAAAATAACGCTACACAGGCTGCTAACTCACTGGGAGCTAAAATAGCGAAGAGTTACAAGGCCGAGTTACCGGACACCGGGAGTGAACAGTACCTTGAGTATGGACCTGCGGATAATTTGACGCAAAGTGAGTTCATTTTTATTATTTTACAAGCTGTTGTACCTGTGCTTCACCACCACACACACATGCACAGACAAGGAGCAGGTGTACCGTACCAAAGTGTTGGCCAAAGCCAGCATCGGAGCAGCCAACAGGAGCACTCTCCTATTCAACAGCATCCCTCTGTATATTTTAACCCAACACATTGTATTTTTCCAGAGCTCCTACAATTGGGCACCGACAACGAGCAGGTGTATCGCACCAAAGTGTTGGCCGGGGCCAGCATCGGAGCGGACAAAACGAGCACCCTCCTATTCAACAGCATCCCTCTACACTCGGCCCCAATATCCGTCAATCTGCATAGCACTGCTCTGCTCCGGGCTCTTAGTGGCAATCCGAATGCGGCCATCACCACAACCAACCACCCTATCAACTTCGATGCAGTGGTGAGTGAAGTGAACTTTGGAAATGAAATTTAGTTTGGTTTTTTCCAAATTGATCCCAAGGGCAAAGTAAACTTGGGCTCAATGGACACTAGTGAAACGCGTTTCCTATGTCAATGCAGCAATGCACGATGAGTTTCATGAAGCGCAATGTACAATAATATTTCCTAGTGTGCACTGCTCTGTGTTAACCTTATACATACATGTACAGGTTTCGTGAAACGCGTTTCACCAGTGTACATTGCTCCTTAGGCCCTTGACTAATGGAGTGTGCCTGAAGGCATGTGATGTGTTCCAATCCACCCGACCCCATAGAATTCAGAAAAAACTGCACCTTATGGGGACTCAAAAGATTCATTAGTTTCTAATTTGCACTGAACCAATTCCGTTTACGTGATAAACGCGTCCAAATGTAAACCAACCTTAGTGGTGTAGTGGTTAGCACAGTGTACTCTGTATTTGCAGGTTGGTGGTTCGAGTCCAAGTCAAGTAATATAATTTAGCGTAGTGTATTAAGTGGGGAACGACATTTGTGACAAGCAATTGTCGTAATTATCTGGGGAATGGTGAAATGACAAGTCTGGCGGTATCCTTAGATCTAACGGCGGGAGGTGAAGAACGCACGGGGACTGTTAGCTCCTGGGTAATTTTCATGCTTTGATGCATTTCGTACTTTGCGTAATCGCCTGGTAATCAGGAGAACATGGGTTCGATTCCAGTCTAGGTATGGAATTGTATTCCTCCAGCAGTAAGCTACTGCTGTTATTGGAGTCCGATTCTCAAACAATGTTGTGGATAAAATTCCAAACCTTGACTGGAATTGAACCCACACCGCCTTGATTACCAGCCAAGCATGTTGTTGTTGTGGTAGCGGTGTAACTGTACCAAGGGGGGTTGATGGTCTCTAGCCAAGATTACTTGTCCCGCCCTGAACCAACGTCAACCATCATGAGGACCTGTGCTTTTCCTTTGAAGCATGATAAACCCTTTGTAACCTTCAGCTAGCTGGGCTGGTTAGAGTTTGGCTGCTCTGATCCTTATTTATAGT